>NC_056625.2:252778895-252968895 GCF_002870075.4 Lactuca sativa
TATGAGACCACTCTACAAACTCATTTCCACTCAGTACTAGGACTGCATCATAGGGATGTAATTCAACCTTTCGAGAACATAGTCTTACTCTTTACTTGAACAATCTAAGTACATCAAGGGTCAAGCAAAATCGCTCACAAAATCCTTATCTTTCGTGTTACAGAATCATGTCGTCATCCGGAAACAATTAGCCAAGCAACGAAACCTCTACTTTTCCTATGGACGCCGCTACTTTTCAAGCCACCGTTACAGTTGCCGTGATGGCTGCCATGACAGCTGTCCTAGCAAATCGCAGTACTTTCAATGCAACCAAGACTAAAAAAGGAGTTGACAATCCCGATCGTGTTAACGATCCAAGAAATCAGCAAATAGTAACAGTTGCCACAGCTCAAAACAACAACTCAAAGTTCAAGAAACGAAAACGTCAAGCCCAAGTAGAACGCAAGCGATTTTAGAGAATTGCCATGCAACAACCACAAGTGGAAACCTCTGCCATCCTAGTACCGAGCAGACCATATAAAGGAACACTCCCGAAGTGCGACCGGTGCAACTACCACCACAAGGGAATTTGCCGAGCCTGGCAATGTAATAATTGCAACAAGATGGGGCACATTGCTCGTTTCTATAGAACTACCTCCACCACTGGAGCAAGCCTAGGTTGTTATAGTTGTGGTGAGGCAGGGCACTATTACAGAAATTTTCCAAAAGAGAAGATCAATGAAAGCAACCGTGTCCCCATGACTCCTACTCGACACTTCACTTCCACCATCAATGTTGGTGCTGTCCAGATATGTCACCAATGCGGTGAAATTGGACACCTCAAGAAGGATTGCCCGATAGCGAAGAACTCGGGTGCTGATGGGAAGATTTTCAGGATCACAGCTGCAGGAGAAACTACTTCTGACCCTCGTTAATGTAATCTAGGCATTTCGTTGTAACAGACTTATAAACTATCCTAAACTAGTGCAACTAGAGTCCTATCTTTTGCGAGATTCTGTCGGTATAGGGATGCTTGTGCTGCGTATACCTTTCTTTTGTAGTATACCTTATTCGCAGCAATAGTCTTGTAGTAAATCTAAAGTATTGTAACTCTGTTGATGGTTGCACGGTTGTGTTTTGTATGTAAATGTCTTATGTTCAAATCTAATATCTTTAAGTTTCAGTATGATTCCGACATTATCATACGACTCGATTCAATTTGATCCTCACAAAAACAGCTTCATACGTACATCTCTTTATCACTAAACGTCTTTTTAGTGAAACCGTCATTTTAGAACACCGAAGTACTCATTCCTGGAGTACCCCATAGTTCTTTTCTTTTCCGAAGAAATCCTCGAAGTACCACTCGTGTACATCAAGTTCAATCCAAGGATTCATACGATTGATCTACCACTGAGGAATGTATACATAAGAGTGATATATAATCAAGGTTCTACAGGTTTAGAATTGATGATTCCACTTTAAATTCTTTTTCCTCGATGGGATGTGAGCTTAAAGAAGAATCAGTTGTTCGACTACCTTTTCAATCTTAATTATATACGACTCGTATACACGGTATGTGATTGTGAACCATGTATGAATTCTAATATGAACTTCAGGACGGAGAACTACCCAAGCCTACGAGTAATCGCATCGTCATGTGAACAAACTTAGAACCCAGTATGACTCCTATAAACAGATCGCCCTTCAGTCTAAACACCTACGGAGATACAATAACAGTCCGGACAACTTAGCAAACTATGCAGAAATAGAATCGGAAGACTAGGCTACTCACCCTAGAAGAGCCCCGCTCATATTCTTCCAGAGGTCGACGGAGTACATCGTATGTACCTCAGATATCGAGGACTCCGTCAAGATTTTCTGTTAGAAATCATTGCCTCTACCTCGCATAGATGAATCGGTTGAGCAAACGCAAGGAAAGAATTACTTTCAGAAATGGACCCGAGATCCGAATATCACCAGTTTGAGTGTTAGAGAAGGATGTCCGGAAGACTACCTTCTGAACTCAATGCGGACACTTCAAGTTCGTAGTGATGTCCCTCGGATAGGACCAATACGCCCGTAGTGTTCATGAGCTTAATGAATAGAGTCCGCCTCTCTTACTTAGATCAGTTCGTCATTCTCCATGCAACGACTTACTTATCTACCCTGGTAGTAAGAAGGAACCTGCGGAAACATTACCCTCGAAGATACTTTTCGAAAAGTTCTCTGAACACGAGTTTTGGAATTGAAGAGTCAAAATTTCCTAGGACACACTATTAGTGATGTGGAAATTCTTGAGTACTCTGTCAATTTATCAAAAACGTTGGGAATTTGTCAACACCAGAGACGCCGACTGAAATTCGCCAAATTCTAGGTTTTAAGGACCTACTGTCATAGTTCATCCAGAACTACTCTCATATTACAGAAACCCGTACGACTTTGACCCAACAAGGGGTGGCCCTTGACTGGGAAATTTAGCAGGAGAAAGAACCTTTGGAATTCCAAGTGAGAGACCAAATTCTTTAGGAAGTCTCACTCTGGGAATGGCTTAATACGCTGCGTAAAGCATGGAAAGCTAAATCCAATATAGTTAGGACCCCCAAGATTCTTACCAGAATCGGTCCTGTACCTCACAGACTAAACCTACTCCGCGAACTCGGTAACGTACATTTTACTCTTCGCGTGTCGACCTTGAAACCATATCCTTTCCATTAGGACTCTAGTAAGTTCACTCGTCGGGATCCTCGCCTTCGTATTAGAACCGTAGCGACCCTCGACCGAGGGGTCAAGCGGACGAAGCAACGCAGTCGCCCGTTAGTGAAGGTTCGTTGGGATACCAACCAAGGACCCGATTTCACTTAGGAGCGCTAGAACCAATCGATTAGGAAGTTCCTACGTCTCGACTCGATCATTCATACCTACTTCCTTACCTAAATTCTAATTTCGAGACGAAATTCCCTTTAACATGGGGATGATGTGACAACTCGAGATTTCCATTCGATCAAACCCTAAAAGACAACCACTTTGTATCATAAGTTAATGCCATCATTCTTATTTTTAAGAAATTTAAAGTTCGTTGATTGTTTTAATATTATTTTTAAACGAACGGGTGAAAGAAAGTGTCGTCTCGGGTTTTGATTTTTAGAAACCGCAAACACCTCGCGTCTTAGAAGTTCCCGGCCAAACTATTATGTTCGGGTCGAAAAATCATCCTAAAAATCCGTAAACTCATGCTTATCCATGAGTTTACTCCCCAAGACTAGTCATTTTTAAGTTTACTCCCCAAAGACCAAAAGAGTAAACTCCAAAATATCCTTTCAAGTATCATCCTAGATTTTGTTCTAGATCTTCAAACTAGTAAGTGTTCTAACCCTTTCAAGTTAGTATATCACTTAATCTAGTGATTGGAGTTAAAGTTCATTTCAAGCTTCCACAACGTAAGTACTTCTATCCTAGAGTCATTTAAAGCTAGCTATACATGTTTATACCAAGGAAAAGTCCCAAGAACACCAAGAACAAGGTTTTCACGGTTTTGGGAGGCTCCCAAAACCGTAAACACCAAATATAGTGCCTTAGGGTGCTTTAGGGTGTCTAGATGCTTCACAATGCCTTAGGGACTTGTCTAGATCCATGCTTTATGAGTGTATCACACAAAAAGCACAAAAATCCTACATTTATAAGTGTTTACAGTTTGGGGATCTCCCAAAACAGTAAACATCTTAAAAGTTGTATAAATGTCCCATAAATGTCCCATGGTTGTTCCTTATGCCTAGAATCTAACCTAGACTAGTGCCATGTTTGAGCTAAGGACTTGAAAACTGCAAAATACCAAACTTATGAGTTTAAGGTAGTAAACTCATGAGTTTAAGGTAGTAAACTCATGGAGAAATGGTCCTTAGACCGTAAACTCCATTTAGGAGTGTTTTGATGCCACACAAGACTTCCTAAGGCTAAATCATGAAGTAGGAATGCTTGGAATAGCTTAGAAGACTTCAAACCAAAAAATGGTCAAAAGGTTAGGACTTTACGACCATAAACTCAAGGGGTGTTGGTCCTTAGGGATTAAACTCATTTTAAGAGTGTTCCTTGAACCCCAATCATACCAGCCTTTCCCTATAACACTTAGATGCACTCCTTAATACTTATAACACTTATACAAAGTGTTTGTCATGCCTTAGAGTGTCTTGACTTTGTTTATTAGTTGTTTAAACACTAATTTTTTATATACATATATCCTTATATGTTATTAGGATCTTTGTGCGTGTCTAAGTCTTCACTTGACACCAAGCACTTATCCGACACTTCCTTCCGATCCACTCGCAACAAGTGAGTTCTTAATCAATGTTTTAACTGTTTTTAAATGTTTTATGGGTGGGATACAAGTAGAATCATGCTAGTTATTATATTAATCACATGTGATTGATAAGCAGCATTCAAATGATTGGCTACTCATTAGCCGTTTTACCAAACAGTTTCCTTTAAATGATTTTTATAAACACTTCGTATGTTTAAAACTCCTTATTAAACTGTACATTTTACTCTGTATGTTCCATTTCAAACACATTTACAATTGTGTTTCCAATAAATGTTATTTATACTTAAACTGTTTTATCAAACCCATGCCTTCAAACCATTTTATAGATTGACATGAAGTCGATCTTTTCTTAGATAATAATTATGTTCAAAGGTTTTATAAAACTTATCTTATGCTTTTATATTATCAATTGCATGCCTATATATGTATAGATATACAAGAAATGTTTAAAAGACTTACGAAGGCTATCCACCCTATTTCCTTTTCGCGCTTGAGATTTGGTCTGGTGGGATATCGGGTATCCGTCCGAAGGTTTTTAAATATTAGTTATGTATCTAATGTACATATATAGTCATAAAGGTCCTTCCAGTTCATCCAATGCCCTTGGGTAGCAAGGGTATACATCCATGTTCATACGTACCAGTTATATTACTAGTAAGCTACCATATGGGTAGTTTAGGAAGATACTAGAACTATTACTAGAACGCAATATCATACAATGAGTAAGTTTATTCATGAGTCAATACTTGCTAGATAGAGAGAACATACATTACAACTAGTACACACAGTACATTACTATACATGCTAGATAGAGAGAGAACACACATTACTGCTAGCACACGTAGAACATTACAGTACATTACTATACTACTACATAGATACGTTTACATGATTACACTTACATGAGTACATTTACATATACGATGATAGGACAGACCTCACCAGGTGCTATAGCATGGAACAAGTTCGGGATCTAACTATACCGATGAATAACAACACAATTGTGATATTTATATCCGGTATACATGATCACAGTAATGTGGATGTGTCACGGCTTGCACATATGCATGGGCATGTAATGGTCTCAAAATCCCTTTGACAGGGGAGCGTATAGCCTGGGATCTAGCCATCACATTATACCTTATCCCTCAAGTAAGGCAATTGAGTACCGAAGTAGTTATTTATTACAAATACTACAGTACTTAGAAGAATTACCCTAGACTTAAGGTAATTAGTACGGTTGTAGTTCGACACTACACCATAGTACTATTTCATTTTCCCATTACATTCACTTCGTGAACATTCACACGACGCACGGTAATGTAGAAACTATATTTTTGGTTAATGATAGTCAGATTTGGGAAAATACACACTCTTACAAGAGCCACACACATAGACACTAGATGCCTTGGTAGAAGGATACGATTAGTAGGAAACATAGGGCTTCCTAGGATCATACAAAACATTTTCATACTTACAGTTCATATACACTTTTAATACTTACAGTTCATATACATTTTCAATACTTACAGTTCATATACATTTTCAATACTTACAGTTCATATACATACAAATACTCACATACTAATTAAGACACTAAAATACTTATGATCTTACCAGCTTTAAAGCTGATAAACTCTTTCAAAATAACTTGTATCCTCAGGTCAACCATAGACAGGTACCGATGCAAGGTTCAGGGAAGATATTGCTCGTTCAAGACGCATCTTTCATTTTGATTTATTCTTTAGTGTCTATTATAATTTGACAGAACACTTGTATTAAAATTATATTATTAATGCAATGGATGATGTTGTTGCTTGTTTACTACTTTTCATTGTTGTGATACTATACATGACGTCCTCCGCCCCAGAACGTTTCCGCCGTTCTTGGTTTTTGGGTGCGACAAAAGGCTAGTTTCCAATGGAATGAAATTTTCCGGTTTATGTTATATGTTTTTGCTATACGATTATATGGTAGTGATAGCTCAGGTTCTATGTAGTGTAAGTTGGATATCCTGAGAACTCTTGGTCTAAGGCCTAACTCTGATGTTCTTATTTGATTTTTCGCTCTTAGCTAAATCATCTGTTAAACTATCTATCTGATCCCTAACTACATAATAATTTATCTATTGTATAGGTAACTAGGATTTGGTACTCGTAGATGGGTTGGCCCCGTTATGCAGTTATGGGCAAGGCCCGCTATGTATGTTGGGCGAGGCCCATTGGGTGAGACCCAATATGTACGTTGGGCGAGGCCCATTGTGAGAGACTAGTTATGTATATTGGGTGAGGCCTGTTGGTTGAGACCCTCTACGTACATTGGACATGGCTCGTTGGTTGACACCTGGTATGAATGTTGGGCAAGGCCCGTTGGGTGAGAATCGTTTGACATGTTTATGTATGGCTCATTATGTATGACATATAGATAGGAGTTTTGGTTCCTCAGTGCTAGAGTCGAGGCTTTATATGGATTCATTGTTTGTATGGTGGATTATATGGAGAAAATGTTTATTCTTACAGTTGTGGATAACATGTTTTTCATGTTGTTCATGAGAAGAGCTCGGTATGACTGTACACACTCATCGAAAAGACAATGGTAACCTTGGTGGCCATAACACTATACTTTTATGATAGTATTGGATTATGCTGGTAGCCTTGTTGGCCATAATATCATTATTGGTAGAATTGCATTTTTAGGCTTAGTGTCTCTAGCACTATACTTGCAAACTAATACAACATAGTGGAAGCTTGTGTGACTGTATTGCCACTTTGGTTAAATGGTAATAATAAGATAGTAGACTATGAAGTTACTAAACTATCGAGGAAATGTTATTTTGATTATATAGTAGCAGGTGCGTCTATAAGTCTACTATGAATGTTTAGCGGTTGGAATGACCTGTGAATCAGATGTGATCTTTATCATAAAGGAATTTCACATAATAATTCTGAAACTAATCCATTAGAAAGCCATTGTGAAAATTTTATGGATTAATTAGCTTAATGATATACTTAGTTATGTAACTAATTTATATATGGAAGATATGGTTACTCACTAATCTCGTTGTAGCTTACATATTTGTTGTTGCGTGCCTTTTAGGTTCGTGTAGATGTTGTAGAAAGATGTGAAGTAGTAGCGCCCACCTCAGATCATCGTAAGAGTAATATAAAAGATCCTTTTGTTAAGTACTTGTATTGATTGTTAATACAAATGTACACCGGATTATTATTTTGATTAGGATTTGAAAACGAATGTTTTTCAGGTGTACATTGTATTAAAAGTCACGTGTTACAAGTTGGTATCAAAGTTGTGGTTTAAGTGAATTCGGAATTTGGTTGTAGATTCCTAAACTTAAACTTGAGAGTGTAAAAGAGATGTGAATCGACAACAGGTCATGGACATAATCTGATCAATTGTTAGACATAGTTAGAAAATATTGCAATATTTGTAAACCTTTTTTCTTGAATGTTGTGTAATAAATATGAGGATTTACTCAAGTGGAGTAGTAAAAGGAAACAAGTATTCTTATAAATATCCATGTGTACTAATGGAATAGGCGTATTGTGCCTATTGATTAGGAAACTGAGGTCATGTTATATGACTATAATTATTGTCAATATGAATATATGTTTGCGGTTGAAATAATTTATGAATAGTCAGGTAGACTGTTCACAATGAATAGTTGGGCGTTAATCAAGGAAATAGATCCTTAAGAATTTTATAACTTTTCTACTCTATAGTAGCATTATAGAGAGGACTAGTAGACGTTGATAATGACGAAGAAGATGGGTGATCTTTGAGAAAATTTTAAGGTTCGAAAGGGATGATGTGTTGACCTAGGGATGTACCCGTTGATTTCCGAGCATGGAGATATTGGTGGAAAAATATTGTGGTTGATCAAGGAAGTGAGGTTTAGTATTTCATCAAAGGATTTTCTCTCATACCTTGTATATTTACAGAATGTGTTTAATGTTGTGATGCTGATATTATTATGAACGAGGCAATATTGCAGAAAAGAGCGATGCTTTAGTAAGTGTTGGGGAATTGTAAGTCAAAAGGAGCTCTAGAAGTATTATAAGACGAGCAGTGACTCGTGTGTGGGTGTAAGAAGAAATAGATTAAGTTATTTTAAACTTATCCTAGTTGAATTCTTAATTGAGTTAAGAAATTCTATTCTTTATTGATATAGATATGAAGGAGATTGTATGTAAAGGGTTGTCAATGGAGTGGAAGAATTATTTTGCATAATGATATTCGTTGACATATTTATATAAAACCCTATATGATTCAAAGGTGAATGTTAGGCCCGAAGCCTAATAATAAATTGATGTGTCGTAATGAGAGATTCGAGGCATAGGAAGTATAACTTCCAAAAGGGAGAAATTTTGTGTGATTGTTAACATACATCGTCTTGATAAACTAGTGGCTGAGATATAAGCATCATCTAGGATAAATATTCCATGTCAGAGAATATGAGAATTAATAAGTTGACAACATGGTCATTAAGCGACTAAAGGCGAGCTTCCAAATCCTCATATAAAGGATGTATTGGAAGATAGCAGATATGGAGTTGTTTAGAGATGAGAAGATATATTGTGGTAAATTAGAATAGTAAAAATGTGTAATTAGAGACATGTAATGTCTAGTAAATGGTGTAGCGATAGCATGTAAAGTACTTGAAGGGTTAGATGAGAAAATTGTTAGACTGAAATTTTTGATTGAATAATGAGGAGTTGATTGTTTAGATAATGATGTAAATGAGAGAGTGATGATATTTCCCTATGAACAGAAGAGGGAGTAAGATCATTGGTATAACTAATAAAGTAAGATCAGAAGTTTTCTCGGATTGATGTAGATAATTCTTAAGAATGTGTAATTTTAAAGTTGTAATACTTGGTAATACATGAGTATTTTCCCGGAAAGAGATGATCCTTATGAAGCAATTTGTTGACAATGGAGTTATTTACTGATGAAGGAGCATAAATGGAAGATTTACTTTTGACAAATGTCAGTGTATAATCCTTAGGAAGTAATTTTTGAAGTAGGGTGTTATTTACTAATGAGGGAATTTAGAGTGAAGGTTTATTTCTGACAAATGTTTGTGTATTGGATGTGAGAAAATTATAGGGAAGATTATATATTATGAAGGAATACTAGTTATTGGTGAATACTTCGGCTAGAGAGTTTTGTTAAGAATAATGAAATTAAGTTGAATGATTTTGAAAGGTTGTTGTGGTATAGAATGTCTAAAGGAATAAGAAAGCGTGTGAATAGGTAATCTTGTAGACGGATAAGGAAAATTACTACTAAGGAGGGTCCTTTGTAGGAAATAAGTGTTTAACCTTGGGATAAATGTGAAATAATTCTCCGTATGACTATTAGAAATTATTCTCAAAAGGAGAAATTAGTGTGAATATTTGATGAGAAAAAAAGTTCACCTTTTTTGTGGGATAGCAAATCAGAAGTGTTCCTCCCAATAGATATTAATACACCAGTTAAGCAGACCTGGTAGGAAAGAATTGAGTCATGTTATATCCACATGGATTGTGGCATTTGAGGTTATGTGAATAGTTTATTAGAGTTTCATAGTTATTAAGGCCTTTATTGTACACTTTAGTGATAGAAATTAGAGAGTGATTAACCAGTATTAATATATGAGGTTAGTTCTAATAACAATAGGTTCACTATGCCAAAATATATTTATGCCCAAGAATCACTATAGAATGATATTTGCTAATAAAATATGATCATATAAGGTCCCACCTTATAGCATGTTGCTGATTTTTTTTATTCTTTGTCTCATTTCATTGGCCTTTAAGAGAAAGTCTCGCTTTTGAGTAATTTGAGTATTATTAAATATAACCAACACTTGTATTTAATTAGAAAAATATTATTTTATTAGTAAAAGACACACCATGTGTCCCATTTTGTTTGTATAATTTTGTGAACATATTTAGTGCTTAGGAGATTGTATGTAGTCTTTGGTCTTACACACCTTACTTGACATTTGATTCCATACCTCCTTTAAATTATACCATTGACCATGGTACACATGTGTTGGTATATAAAGATAAGAAAAGTTAGTCAATTGGGTGATTTCTTTTTTCTAGTTTTGTTACTATTTTTCTCTCTTGAATGTTGCCAATTCCTTAAGGCTTGCTTCTCTCGTGAAGGTTGCCTCTCTCCATCTCATTGTTCTTGGAACTTTGTGCTTAAATTCAGGGTTCATAAGTTTCTTCTCTTTCTTTTGTCATCTTTATCAACTTCTAACCTCCCGAGACGAATCAAAGTCTTCAAATGTTGTATCTCTTTCTTTATATGGTTGTGTTAATCATTTGATGCTTTTCAAAATGATACTTGTTAGGTTAAAAAGAGTTTTAAGTTTATACTATATTTAAAGCTTTCATTTCCTTTTTTAGCATTTTTGGGAAAAATATTCTAAATAACACCCAACAATTAGTACCAGAACAATTTTTGCAAGCTTGGTTAGATTATTAGATTATTTGGTATAATATTTATTTTCCGAAAACATGGATAGTTTTCTATAATTGTTATTTATTAGTGATAAAATTTACATGTATTTTTTCTCACAAAAGTTTTCTTAGATAAACAAAGTTTTGTTTTGTATAACTTCGAGTACATACACACGCACACACGCACACGCACACACACACACACACACACACACACACACATATATATATATATATATATATATATATATATGTGTGTGTGTGTGTGTGTGTGTGTGTGTATGTATGTATGTATGTATGTATGTATGTATCATATTCAAAAACTAGCCAAGGATCTCTTGTTATGTGTTTGTGTTGATTTGTTAAAATGGTTGTAATGTTTATTTATTCATATGGTACGTAATAATTAAACCAATAATCTTCATTTTGCTTATTGTTGTAAGTAATAGGTTTGTTTTACAAATAATTTATTTTTATAAAAAAAATGTAACAATAATGATAACGGTGGCTATTTTGAAGATCAAAAGTTCATAAACTTGATTTTATTGAAGTTTTATAAACTTCATAAAATTAATTTTATGAACTTGCTACAAAGTGTTGAAGCAAGTGGGAGCATTAAGACATTACAAGAAGTTTTGGTCCCTTAGGAATCGACTTGATATTTTTATGATTGCTCACAAAATGCCACTAGAAATGGTTGGTTTGTGCACATATGTTTTAAATATTTTTGATGTTTGTTTTATGTTTATATAATATGCATGTTTGTAAAATTAGATTTTAAAAATGCTAGGTATTTTAAACATAAAAATGATCACAATGAGTTTCGTTTTAATGAAATTTATCTTTTAACATAAGATAGTAAAATAATGTTTAAAAAATGAGTTTTACCATTTAAAATTAGCTAATAGTAAATTTTGTGATTAAAATTATATAATTTTAAAATTGAAATTTTAGAGACTTATTAACTCCAGAAATTTCTTTATAAAATAAAGTTTTATTAAAATGTTTGTAAATGCTCTTTAGTGCTCAAATGTCCATACTTAATACGAGATATTAAAAAGGTTTGTAAATATTCTTTAGCGCTCAAATGTTAATACTTAATACTAGATATTAAATTTAAAATTTGATATCATCAATTATATAAATTTTGGATATTATAAAAGGAAATTGTTAAATGTGATTTTAAATGACACCACAAAAAAATATCATTTAATGACACGCATTGGGTGTCATAAAACCAACAGCTGACATGCAAATGTGTGTCAAGAAAAGCCCTATCATCAAGGAAGACGACACGGATTTGCGCACTTTAATCTTACATCGTGCATTTACGACACACAATGCGTGTCAAGGAAGGCTGTGTCAAAAAGGAATATGACATGCATCTGTGTGTCATAACCTTACGATGCGGATTGGATATCATTGAAGCCCTTACCATAACGGAAGACGACACACATTTTTGCATGTCATAATTTAAAATGTTTCCAAAAATATATATTTTTATAGATTTACTATTTTTCAAATTAAATGTAAGTTAACGTTCCATCATACAAATTAACATATCATACACAAGAAATACAATACATTTCACATTACGTAAGTATTTCAAATACAAATAATCTCTCAAATTCAAAATAAATGTAAAACATTGCATGTTTCACATATCATGTAAAAAAATCATTGGTGTCATTGGTTACTAGGTAAAAATGTTGAACTTTGTATCAAGGCCGACTGTCCACCAGGTGGTATGGAAGGCAAGTAAGTGCTTAGAGCATTAGCTATCCTTTGGAAATAACTCATTAATAAAAGGACAAAAGTGACAACCTAGATAGACACAACTAATATGTTAGATGATATTAAAAAAATAAATGTGAAGGCGACAAAGAATTAACAAAAACAAATAAAAAATCAACTTAAATTTTGATAACTTTTTTCTTTTCATTCTTTGAATACTTTGGTGAGCTGTTTGTAGGCTAGGGATTTAGAACCAAATGAAATAAGATGAAATGTTCCAAATTATCCTAAAAAACTGCATTCCTAATAAAATTTATAAAACACTTATTCATATGCGATTTTTGGCACTACTTATTCATTAGCTATCTATTGAAGCTAGTGGTACTATAACATAGGGACCAAAACTGTTACATGGACAAAATCAGTTACAGGGACAAGAACTATAAATGAGACAAAGCGATAGGGACCAAAACTACTGCACGGACAAAAACTCTACAAGGACCAAAATTGTAGCGTAATTCACTCTCACTTGTTATATGATGGGCAATGACAATGGAATGTCTTTTAGCTATAATAGCAACATACTTGCAATTCATTACCAATAATACAACCATATTTTATCTATTTACTTACATTTTGCTACAAATATGGACATTATATGTAACATCTAGTTTCAGATTGTCTATGATCAGGGTTCGTGGGCTACAAACCAGGCATAAGGGGGTCTCGGGGTTGTGACGAGTTGCTAGGAGCTTAGGCCATATCATCACCTATCTGTGGGTTCGAGGTTAATGGGAATCAGGGTTATATTGAGGAAGCGATATCAGTTTGATGATTTGGCAAGATAAGCCCTTTACTTAAAAATGATGGCAGCGGAGTACGCAGGGCATACGTATGTGTACGCTTAGCACACTCATGCACGTGACTCTTAAGCGGAGCCTCCTAGTACGTTGGGCGTAGCAGAGGGTATGTTGGTTGTACTAGGCACATAAGAAAACCCTAATTGAGAGGAGTGTCCGTATATAAACAATGAGATGGCCTCATTCCTGGCCACCATCCTCAGTCAATAAACCCTCCTAAACCCGAATCCTCATTCTTGAGCTTGTCTTTGACCATTGTGAGCTTATAAGTGTTCTTGTGGGATTTTTGGAGTGAAGAAGGAGTATGGAAGAGAATAGAGTTGGAGTCCAGGCTTTAGATCTAAGCTTGTCTGTGGTTGGAGCATCATTTGAAGGTATAAACCTCAAAAATTTCCCGTCCTTTTTGTTTTGTGCATGATATGGTCCATTTTAGGGCTTTTAGTCCCAAAGCTTGAGGCTTTATGAGTTATTGCACTCCAGAGCTTAATATATGTCCTTTTTAAGTGTTTCTAGTGGAGAGGTCTTGAATGTGAAAATCAACCCATGCATGAGATATGAACATTTTGAGTTAAGAGAATGAGATTTTTATGTGTTTGTGCCCTTATCAGCCATGCAAACGCTTAAAGTCACTAACTTTATGGAATAAGAGATGTTAGGGAGTCCAGATCTGAGAAATGAGTTAAGGTCTTAACGGGTTAAGACGAACAGAATGGACTAAAGCAAAGTTGGGTGTACGCCCAACATAAGTTCCAGTACGCCCCGCATACTAGGTTGGTGTCCCCGATCAGTTTCATGCATGCGTGAGTATGTTGAGCGTACCAAGAGAGATACGCCCCCCGTAACTTCACTGTGGCCTTTTGGCCTGGATCTTATCATGGGTCTTGAGGGTTGGGCCTGAATCTTCGGGCTTGTGTTGTAACAGCCCAAAATCTCAGGTATTATTAAATTATGTTTTTGGGGTGATTTAAGAGGGGACTCGGCGAGTTGGAGCCTAGACTCGCCGAGTAGGACCGCAGACTCGGTCGCGGGTTCGCGACTGGACTCGACGAGTCCAGATATGGACTCGGCGAGTCTACGCTGTTTAGCAAAAACCCTAACCGTTCAGGTTTGGGACGTATAAAGGAGACTTATTGGCCGTCATTATTCATTTTAGCCTTCTGAGAAGAACCCTAAATCGATTGGGTGCATCTGGAGCAAGGATCATAGGCCATTGTTGATTATAGAAGAGTGATTATGCAAGGAAGAGAAGAGATTGGCTAAAGGAGCAGCAAGGGGGTCACATTCTGAGGATTGGGGACACAGAGAATACATCATCCAGGTAAGAATTTGTGTATGCTCTGCTATATTGATGTATTTATGGATTTAGGGTTTATGGAACCCTTGTGTGATTAGATTGACTGTTACCCTAGTCCCCTAAACGAGTGTAACCCTGTATTGAGACCCTTGGAAGTCCAGAATGTCCCATGTCTATGCATTTCGGGAATTGATGAAGGTTTTGGATTGGAATCCTTATGCCTTAGGTCAAAATGTAAATTATGAATCACATGGTGTATCATGAGCACTGAAATGAGGGCTTCACGTGGTGGATCATCCTAGGAAGGCCAGACCTAGGAATGGTCGAAGCAGTTCTGACCTTAGGATGCAGTTTGAGCGGTTGCATGGCATGGACTCGCCGAGTTCGATGAGCAGACTCGGCGAGTAGCTTGAAGATTAACTGGGACTCGTCGAGTTGTTCTTCAGACTCGGCGAGTTGAGTCGGGGTGGCCCCGCGATTCTTCCAGGAGTAACTCGTCGGGTCAAGGAGGATACTCGACGAGTAGATAGGGGATCCCAGAGAGTTGGAGGACGTCTAGACTCGCCGAGTCGCCATGGTACTCGCCGAGTCAGGTCGAGTTGACCGTTGACCGTTGACCAGAAGTTGACCTAAGTCTGACTTCTTAGGGATAGTCACACTTAGAAGATATAAGTGTTAACGAGATATGTGATGTTATAGGGAGGTTGTAGCTCGTCGGATTGTGCACGAGTGATTTCAGGATTTGCTAGCTTTCAGCATTCGCGAGGTGAGTCTTCTCACTATACTGTACCCGGAAGGGTTTGACTGTGTGACCGGGAGGTCGGATATGATATGTGATATGTATGCTATATGTGGTAAGCTGTTGTTATATGTGCTATGTATGTTTTGGGCCGGAAGGCGATTATGTCATGGGCCGGAAGGCGTTGTGCTGATGACCGGAAGGTCAGGGCCTGGAAAGGCGTATGTGCGTAAGTTGTATATTGGGGAACTCACTAAGCATTTATGCTTACAGTTGTTATGTATGTGTTTCAGGTACTAGCGAGAACCGTGGGAAGGCGCCGGCGTGATCGATACACACTGAAGGATGCTTTTATGATCTTGGGATTTATACAATTTGTATTATATATGACACTTAAATTAGTTATGTCTTGTTTTGAATGAAAATACTTTATTTTTAAAATGAAAAATTTGTTTGAAAAAATTGCGTTGTTACAATTGGTATCAGAGCCAGGTTTGAGGGATTCGGGTGCACCTTCGGGCGTAACTGAACTCAAACCGAGGATTTGAGGAAAACTTTTACAAGTAAAGGCATAAACTTTTATGAATGATTTTGTGGTGAACAAGAAAGAAGCAGTGTGTACGATCAGTCAGCGCCCGAACGGTAAAGATCCCCAAAATACCTTACAATATTATATGATATGAATTGTTATGCATGCTAGAAGACTAGGTATTCATGATAGGACTAGAATGGCCTGATTTATGATGCCTTAGTCTAGGGAAGTTTGCCGGTATGAGATGCTCTGCTAGTGTGCGAGTAGATAGTGCATAACCGAAGTAGAGTACTCACTATCCGGGGTTTGGGGAGGAAGACTTGAGATGAATGCTGATGCGGTGTGGTCGGTAGTATTGGGCCCGTACTACCGAAGACACCGGGTCTGTGGGAGGCCCAAGTAAGAATCCCTGGATATCGGAGACTGAGTAGGGTTGCGTTATCGAGTGCGATTACACTCGATGGAGTCTCTGATAGTTTTATGTTGTATTTCAGAGACATCATGGTTAGACCACGCCACGGAGCGAGTCCGAGCGGTGTGAGTGACGAGGAGATTCGTCAGATGATTCACGAGGAGGTAGCAGCGGCGATCCGGGCTGAGATCCCGGAGATGTTTGGGTCTATTAAGACCACCCTGATGGAGACGTTTGATGAGCGGTACGCCGCATTGACTGAGGCTGCAATTGCTGCAGCTACCGCAGCTGTGGCCGCTGCTAGGCCACAGGGGGGTGACTCGTTGCTGTTCCGAGAGTTCAGCAACACGAAGCCACCGGAGTTCGATGGGACGCAGGATCCGATTGCTGCGATGAGGTGGATCGCGGATATAGAGGGATGCTTCTACACTTGTTCATGCCCGGAGCACCTGAGGGTACGGTTCGCTTTGAACCAGCTCCGTCTGGGAGCGAAGGACTGGTGGAAGTTCGTGACGGCGAACTTCACTTTGGCAGAAACTACGGCAGTGACATGGGAGGGGTTCACTGCCATGTTCAGGGATGAGTACGTTCCCCCGGTGGAGTGGGAACGATTGGTTCAGGAGTTCTTAACCCTCAAGCAGGGTACTGACTCGGTGGCGGCGATCACGCGGAAGTTTCATGAGAGGGAAAATGTTTTGCCCCGAGCTGGTGGCCACAGAGCAGGCTCGGATGAGCCGGTACTTAGGTGTTTTGAGGAGGGAGATCCGGGAGTTTGTGTCAAACTCCACTTACCACACTTTTACCGAGCTTCAGGCGAATGCCAGGAAGCGTGAGATCGAGTTGGAGACTCAGGCCAGGGAGGAGGCCGAGTCTCAGCAGGCAGACCGGCGGCCGGCTCAGTCTCAGCCGGCAGCCAAGCGGATCAAGTCCGCCGATTCGAGGACGGGAGGTTCGAAGAACCGCACTTGCGGAAAGTGCGGCAAGGGTCACGATGGGGCGTGTCGAGCCGGTGCTTGCTACAAGTGCGGCAAGGAGGGGCACATTGCTAGGGAGTGCCCCAAGGGGTTTATGGTTTGCTTTCATTGCAACCAGACCGGCCATCGGAAGGCCGAGTGCCGTCAGCTTCGTCAGGGATCTGCACCTACTGCTAGGACTACTGAGACTCGACCGGTGAAGGTCGAGGCCCCGAGGGCTCGTGGGAGAGCCTTTCAGCTGACTGCGGAGGAGGTCCGCGCTGCGCCCGATGTTGTGGCAGGTATGTTGTAATTCATGTATTTATTTTTAATGTCGAGATGTTATGCTTATGTTATTATATGCGTAGGTACTTTCCTTGTGAACTCTGTGCCTGCCTTAGTGTTATTTGACTCGGGTGCGAGTAGGTCCTTTGTATCTTTAGCCTTTAGTCAGCATATCAGCGTTAATCGTGAGTCATTGAGTCGACCTTTGAGAGTTTCTATAGCTGACGAGAAATCGATTTATGCCACGGAGGTTCTTCGGGGATGTGTGCTAGAGATTTTCGGGGTTGGGTTTCCGATTGACCTGATTCATATTGCGATGGGTGATGTCTGTGTCATTGTGGGCATGGACTGGTTGAGCCGATTCAGCGCTGTCATCGACTGTGAGCGTCAGCTGGTGACTATACGAGACCATAGTGGGGGAGTTCTTTCGGTATATGGCGAGGGTACCCGTTCGGGATCTGCTTTTTGTTCGGCCGCTAGGGCGAGGCAGTTTCTACAGCAGGGCTGTAAGGGTTTCGTGGCGTATGTGATGGATACGCGGGAGGTTTCCGAGAGACCGAGGTCAGTGGAGGAGGTCCCAGTGGTGCGTGAGTTTCTAGATGTTTTTCCCGAGGAGGTGCCGGGAGTACCTCCTGTGAGACAAGTAGAGTTTGGTATTGACCTGGTTCCGGGGGCCGCGCCTATTGCTAAGGTGCCTTATCGTCTTGCACCTCCAGAGATGCAAGAGTTGTCCTCGCAGCTCCAAGAGTTGCTGGGGAAGGGATTCATTCGGCCGAGCAGTTCACCGTGGGGAGCACCTATTCTGTTCGTCAAGAAGAAGGATGGTTCACACCGGATGTGTATTGATTACCGGGAGTTGAACAAGTTGAAGGTCAAGAGCCGTTATCCGTTACCGAGAATCGATGACTTATTCGATCAGTTGCAGGGAGCATCTTGGTTTTCCAAGATCGATCTGAGGTCAGGGTACCATCAGGTGAGAGTGCGGGATGAGGACGTCCAGAAGACAGCGTTTAGGACACGATATGGGCATTATGAGTTTGTGGTGATGCCTTTCGGGCTCACCAATGCCCCGGCTGTGTTCATGGATCTCATGAACAGGGTATGCAGGCCGATGTTGGATCGGTCAGTGATTGTATTTATCGACGACATTCTGGTGTATTCGAGATCTAGAGAGCAGCACGAGGAGCATTTGAGGGAGGTCCTTGAGGTATTGAGGTCAGAGAAGCTTTATGCAAAGTTCTCCAAATGTGACTTCTGGTTGCAGGAGGTCCAATTTCTAGGACATGTGGTTAATCAGAAAGGGATATTGGTCGATCCGGCCAAGATTGAGGCGGTGATGAGTTGGGAGGTGCCGAAGTCACCCTCTGAGATCAGGAGTTTCCTTGGGTTGGCAGGGTATTATCGGAGATTCATTAAGGATTTCTCCAAGATCGCAGTGCCGCTCACCAGATTGACCCGAAAGGGTGTTGCATTCTCATGGGGGCCCGAACAGCAGACCTCCTTTGAGACACTTCGCCAAAGGTTGTGCGAAGCCCCGGTATTAGCCCTCCCGGAAGGGATGGAAGATTTTGTAGTATATTGTGACGCATCGATTTCAGGACTGGGTGCAGTGTTGATGCAGAGGGGTCATGTGATAGCGTATGCATCGAGGCAGCTGAAGCCTCATGAGGCGAGATATCCCACGCATGATTTAGAGTTGGGGGCAGTAGTGTTCGCTCTCAAGATTTGGCGTCACTACCTGTATGGGGTTCGATGTATGATATACACGGACCATAAAAGCTTGAAGTATTTGATGGATCAGCCCAACCTAAATATGCGTCAGAGGAGGTGGTTGGATGTAGTCAAGGATTATGATTGTGAGATCCTGTACCACCCGGGCAAGGCTAATGTGGTAGCCGATGCATTGAGCCGCAGGGCGGAGAGCACTCCATTGCGAGGGGTATGTTTGAGACTGACTGTGATGACTCCAGTATTGGATGTTATTCGTGGGGCACAGGCCGAGGCTGTGCGGCCATAAATGAAGAAGAAAGAGCGGGTTGTGGGGTTAACTTCAGAGTTCGTTAAGGATGGGCGAGGGCTTATGACGTTTCAGGGTCGGATCTGGGTACCGTTCGTGGGCGGTACGCATATTACCTTGATGGAAGAGGCTCATAGATCGAAATTCTCGATCCATCCCGGTGCTACAAAGATGTATTTGGATTTGAGGAAAGAGTATTGGTGGCCCTGTATGAAGAGGGACGTGGCATGGTTCGTTGAGAGGTGCTTGACCTGCCGTAGGGTTAAGGCCGAGCACCAGAGACCGCATGGCAAGTTACAGCCATTGGAGATCCCCGAGTGGAAGTGGGATCAGATCACTATGGATTTCATCACCAAATTGCCGAGGACTGCTAGGCGAGTTGACGCAATTTGGGTGATTGTGGATAGGTTGACGAAGAGTGCACACTTCCTTGCCATCAGTGAGTGTTCTTCAGCGGAGAAGTTGGCGGAGATATATGTGAGAGAAGTAGTATCTCGGCATGGAGTGCCGATCTCGATTGTTTCAGACCGTGATGTGTGCTTCACTTCCAGATTCTGGAAGAAATTCCATGAGGAGCTGGGTACTAAATTGCATTTTAGTACCGCATACCATCCCCAGACAGACGGTCAGAGCGAGCGGACGATTCAGACGCTGGAGGACATGCTTCGAGCGTGTGTGTTAGACTTCGGGGGTAGCTGGGATGCATACTTGCCCTTAGCAGAGTTTTCCTACAACAACAGCCATCATTCGAGCATTGGTATGCCACCTTTCGAGTTGTTGTATGGTAGGAGGTGTCGGACCCCCATTTGTTGGGGAGAGGTGGGACAGAGAGTGATGGGTAGCACAGAAATCGTGCTTCAGACGACAGAGCAGATTCAGCAAGTTAGACAGAGGTTATTGACCGCCCAGAGCCGACAGAAGAGTTATGCAGACAGGCGCCGATCCGAGCTTGAGTTTCAAGTCGGCGACTTCGTTCTCCTGAAGGTCTCTCCTTGGAAAGGAGTGATTCGATTCAGGAAGAGGGGCAAGTTGGGGCCCCGGTATATTGGGCCATTTCGTGTGATTGCAAGGATAGGTCGGGTAGCCTATCGGTTGGAGTTGCCAGCGGAGTTGGGACAGATCCACGACACTTTTCATGTGTCGCAATTGAGGAAATGCATAGCCGATGATTCGGCAGTAGTTCCATTGGAGGATATTCAGGTGGATGCGAGCCTGAATTATGCTGAGAGACCAGTGGCCATCAGGGATCGGAAGATCAAGGTTCTGAGGAACAAGGAGGTACCTCTGGTGTTGGTTCAGTGGCAACACCGTAAGGGATCGGAAATGACTTGGGAGCCGGAACGTGAGATGCGGGAGCAGCATCCGGAACTATTTGCAGAGTGAGACTTCGAGGGCGAAGTCTAATCCTAGTGGGGGAGAGTTGTAACAGCCCGAAATCTCAGGTATTATTAAATTATGTTTTTGGGGTGATTTAAGAGGGGACTCGGCGAGTTGGAGCCTAGACTCGCCGAGTAGGACCGCAGACTCGGTCGCGGGTTCGCGACTGGACTCGACGAGTCCAGATATGGACTCGGCGAGTCTACGATGTTTAGCGAAAACCCTAACCGTTCAGGTTTGGGACGTATAAAGGAGACTTATTGGCCGTCATTATTCATTTTAGCCTTCTGAGAAGAACCCTAAATCGATTGGGTGCATCTGGAGCAAGGATCATAGGCCATTGTTGATTATAGAAGAGTGATTGTGCAAGGAAGAGAAGAGATTGGCTAAAGGAGCAGCAAGGGGGTCACATTCTGAGGATTGGGGACACAGAGAATACATCATCCAGGTAAGAATTCGTGTATGCTCTGCTATATTGATGTATTTATGGATTTAGGGTTTATGGAACCCTTGTGTGATTAGATTGACTATTACCCTAGTCCCCTAAACGAGTGTAACCCTGTATTGAGACCCTTGGAAGTCCAGAATGTCCCATGTCTATGCATTTCGGGAATTGATGAAGGTTTTGGATTGGAATCCTTATGCCTTAGGTAAAAATGTAAATTATGAATCACATGGTGTATCATGAGCACTGAAATGAGGGCTTCACGTGGTGGATCATCCTAGGAAGGCCAGACCTAGGAATGGTCGAAGCAGTTCTGACCTTAGGATGCAGTTTGAGCGATTGCATGGCATGGACTCGCCGAGTTCGATGAGCAGACTCGGCGAGTAGCTTGAAGATTAACTGGGACTCGTCGAGTTGTTCTTCAGACTCGGCGAGTTGAGTCGGGGTGGCCCCGCGATTCTTCCAGGAGTAACTCGTCGGGTCAAGGAGGATACTCGACGAGTAGATAGGGGATCCCAGAGAGTTGGAGGACGTCTAGACTCGCCGAGTCGCCATGGTACTCGTCGAGTCCGGTCGAGTTGACCGTTGACCGTTGACCAGATGTTGACCTAAGTCTGACTTCTTAGGGATAGTCACACTTAGAAGATATAAGTGTTAATGAGATATGTGATGTTATAGGGAGGTTGTAGCTCATCGGATTGTGCACGAGTGATTTCAGGATTTGCTAGCTTTCAGCATTCGCGAGGTGAGTCTTCTCACTATACTATACCCGGAAGGGTTTGACTGTGTGACCGGGAGGTCGGATATGATATGTGATATGTATGCTATATGTGGTAAGTTGTTGTTATATGTGCTATGTATGTTTTGGGCCGGAAGGCGATTATGTCATGGGCCGGAAGGCGTTGTGTTGATGACCGGAAGGTCAGGGCCTGGAAAGGCGTATGTGCGTAAGTTGTATATTGGGGAACTCACTAAGCATTTATGCTTACAGTTGTTATGTATGTGTTTCAGGTACTAGCGAGAACCGTGGGAAGGCGCCGACGTGATCGATACACACTGAAGGATGCTTTTATGATCTTGGGATTTATACAATTTGTATTATATATGACACTTAAATTAGTTATGTCTTGTTTTGAATGAAAATACTTTATTTTTAAAATGAAAATTTTGTTTGAAAAATTTGCGTTGTTACATGTGAATTAGAGACTATGAGTAGAGAAATATTATAATTCTGCCTTGGGCCCTTGAGTTGGGCTTGCAATTTAGTTTTGATAGTGGGCCTCGGGTGAGCATTTATTATTGGCCCTTGGTGGGCCCAATGGGTTTAGACTATTAATGGACTGGTTAGTGGTCTTCCTTTAGACCTAATGAGTAAGATTCTGGTCTTAGATTCTAAATGGGTTAATTGTGGTTTTGGCTCAGAGTTAGAGGTCGGTGCATAGCAGCAGCATTTGTAGGGGTTGTTCATCATCCGAGGTGAGTCTTCTCACTGTACTTACCATGAGTGGTATCCTTGTGTGACTGAGATATCTTATGTTCTTATCTGTGTAATGAGATATCTTGTTATTTGTTTGAGATATGCATGTTGTGTTTTGTATTGAGTTGATTGAGTTGAGGGACCAGTGGGTCCAACTGAGTTGTGGGACCGTAGGGTCCCACTGAGACACATTGATTAGGGGGTCTTATTGAGTTCAGCCTCGAGTGGCTAATGAGTTGTGTGTCGTATTTTGGAGAACTCACTACGCTTTGTGATTACCGTGTTATGTGATACGTGTTTCAGGTTCTTCTCAGGATCGTGGGAAGGCGTCGGCTCGATTGTACACACGAGAGAAACAATTATGTTTTGAGGATCCTGGATTATTAATCAAATAAATATGGGGTTGTGTTTGTAAATTAAATAAATGGGGTTTTTGTGAAATGTGTTTTGAGAATTATGTTATTTTTAAAATGAAAATTTTGTTCGAAAATTCATGCCATTACAAGTTGGAATCAGAGCCATGGTTTGAAGGATTCGGATGCACCTTTTGGTATATCTGGACTCAAGCTGAGGAATTGAGAGAAATTTTCAAAAGAAATGATTTTTCTAAAATGAGCAAGAGTTTCTAAGAGAGAAATGAGAAGGAGCAGTGTGTACAATCAGCCAGAGCCCGAACGGTGATTTCCCAAATTACACTTACTTATTGGTGTTATAAGTTATTATTGAGATTTTAGTGGTGCATGTTAAGAGATAGGCTAGGTACTTCATATCTTAGGGCTAAAGTTCCCTTATTTGAGATGCCTTAGCCTAGGAATATTGCTATCTATGATGTGGTTTGAGTATACGCGGAGTAAGACTATCCAGCAGGAATCTTTTAGAGTAAGAGAGAACTTTTAGTAATCGAGTAATCTAGGAGACATACCTCGATGAGCATCAAAGGAGCCTACAGTGGGAGTAGTTAGATACCTCGAGGAGTAGAGTTGCTTGAGTACGATGACACCTTTGAGTGCGAGTAGAACAAGTGGAGTTGTAACCAAGAGTGGTTTTACGTGTTGATAGAGATTATTTGATGCCCGAATGCTACTTGCTTCGTGCTTTGTGGGACTCTTGATGATGGGAATCAACTACTAAGTGAATATGACGATATTCAGGAGGTAGATGGCTAGCATCATAAGGAGTTCTTCAGCAACTGATGGCGGAGGAGTGTGAGAACCTAGGAAGAGCCTAGGGAGAGCCCTTAGTCATCTAAGTACGCTGACAGAGGAGAGTATTTGCTGGAGAGAGACTAGGTATAACGGGATTAATGATGGGGTAGGTTAAGCAGCTACTTAGGAAATTTGGGATGATCTGTGTGGAAAGTATGGGTAGATGTGGCTAGTAGTATGGGCCGGTACTACTGAAAGCAGAGGACCCACACTCGAAATAGGGAGAATTCTAGAGGTTTTAAGTAGCCGTTTGAGAAGAGAGATAACATGGTTTGGGTACCATGATTCATAGCAGATTGAAAGGTGACCACATGGTTCGAGTACCATGATTCCTGGCGGATAGTGTTTTTGGTTCGCCAATTTTTTCCGCTGTAATTAGACAGACTGAGATCAGATACAATAGGGTGTGGGGTCAGAGGGCCATGTCGAGCAAGTTTTGATGGAGCATACCGGGAGAAGGAATCGAGTTAGTTTCCAAGATATTTAGTGGTAAGATGCCAATTGGAGTTGTAGGACACATGGATGAGTAGAGATCAGACTTTGTGGAGAATTGCGGCCTGAGTTGAGCAATCGGCCGATAGTTGAGATGTCACTTCCTGTGACAAGAGTTCTGATGTTCCAATTTCCTGAGAGAAGCAAAATAAGATATTTAGTTTCCGGTTTCAAAGTTTGAGGTAAACCATGTGGGGTAGCATAGGGTTACAACCATTTTACCAGTGTATTTTGGCAGTATGTGCTGCGAGGTATTCCTTATGCCACAAGAAAACTATTAGCGGAGACTGACATGAGGACAAAAAGATGCCTTAGTCGAGTCAGGCATGTTTTTAGCAGCAGTTCCAAGTGATCCAGAGGAGTATTCTAGGGAAATGGACCTTGTTGTTATGTTGTGTATCAGTTCTGAGAATGAGGTTCCATTCTTGATGATTCTAGTGTTGGGAGGCTGGTCGAGAAGTCAGAGACGTGGTGCGTGATAGGGAATTGTTTCTGGACTAAGGGTCAAGATTTTCGGAACAGTTAAGGTGTCCGACGGAATATCAGTCTGAGACTTCGAGATGACTAGAGGCAGTCACGTCGAGAAGATTCTGAGATTTTTGTCTGAGTTACGGGATATTTGGAGTTGCTTGGCCTCCATCGAAAAGATCATTGATGTGATTATGTGGTACGTTCCAAGGGTTAAGTGTGATGTAACTGGTGAAAAAGTTTGTGGAGTGGATTGTGGGTATTGCCAATTGGTGATGGGTCGAACCCTTAGTGGGGGAGGACTGAGTGTTTTATTAAGAGGATCCGAGATTTGTTCAAATATTGTTAGAGAGTTGGTTATGGAGATTTGCGGTGTGGACACAGGAAATCTGGGTTATTGGTGGATGAAGCAAGGTGCAAGGTTTGCAAATGTTGAGTTCGAGGTGGTTGGGTCACTAATTTCAGGGTGCAATTGCTGAGATATGTGGGTATCGGTATAGATTGTGATTTATACTCCAGGAGGGGCAGCAGTTGATTGTCAACCAATTGAAGAGTCGGTATGTGTAGTTGCATATGGATGGTGATCGGTGGAGGAGGGAGCTTTAGATTTTCGTCAATATGTTTTCAGTCGTTGGCGATTTCTTTCGTGTTTCAATTTGCGAGATGAGAATATTTCGAGGTTTCAAGTTGCATAAGTGGGAGATCAGTGGTTGAGGGATTGTCTAAGGGTGTATCTGTGTTGAGAAAAGTACCTTACCTATGAGAACTTACATCAGGAGTTGTGGTACATAAACTGAGTGGGTGTGCACACCAACCTATGTTTGGCTGTGGAGCATGAGTTAGTGAACTCAGTGTAATGATGACTTGATGATGAGATTATAAGGTGATAAGAGAGTGAGTGGATCCGAGTAGGGGTAATCACTTAGGGTTATTGGGAAAAACCATGGAATGAGCCCATGGCGAGTCAGTGAGTAAGAGAGTGTTGTATGAATACAGGGAGTCGTAGCATCCATGAGTCAGCGAGAGAAAGGGTATCGTGTGACTGCGGAGATCCGCAACATATGTAAGTCAGATAAAGTGTATCGTGATACTACGAGGATCTGTGGCATTCACTAGTCAGCAAGGGAGTGATGTGATACTACGAGGGGCCGTAGTATTCACCGGTTAAGGAGAGAATGTTGCGATACTACGGGGGATACCGTAGCACTCAGTAGTCGATAAGGGTTAATATTGTTCCGCCGGGAGCTATAGTATTCACTAGTCTGAGTATGATGCAGAGGCATCCTTAGACTTGTGCAACCTTACCACTTGAGTTTTCGGGAACTTGAGTGCCTCACCAGGGGCGAGACTGAGGTCTCCGTGTCGGTCGAGAATTGTGTATCCGAGGTTGATAGGGGATTATCATAATCAGAAGGAATTAGAGAGATGGTGTGTGCTTAAATTCGTGAATCTTGGGTCATGAGTTGAGCACTAGATTGGAAGTGAGTGGTTCCAATTATGCTGTTGAATCAGACTCTCGAGTTTGAGGTTGGATTCGTTCGTGTGTTGAGTAGGCAAGATGAGGTTTCGGATTTGTAGACGGAATCATTTTCAGAAGTAATGTTCTCCACCAGATGTCCTAGACCATAGTGAGTCAGTTTCGTCGGATAGGAAGAACCGCGAAACGTGTGGAATCAGTGGATGGTAGACGAAAGAGGTCGAAGGTGAAGCTTCAAGCAAGTTGTAGTATTCGCTTGGGGTAAAGCGAACTTTGTGACTTGTGTGTCACGATGAGCCGAGATAGTTATTATAGGAGGGAATTCGGTGAGACCTTCTTGTTATGAAATGAGTAACCTTGGAAGTTCATCTATTTGGTCGAGAGCTGACTTGGTACTCAATGTAGAAGGGAATGTTTGAGAGAGATTTAGGGATTATGCATGTAGAGGCCAGAGGATACTTCCAGGAAAGCATGATCTTTTTCCTGTGTTGGATGTCATAGTTTTTGGGTTCATCCTTTCCAATGAGTTCTGATAGTTGTTCATGCAGTGGGTCCTTCAGAGAGGGACGAAGATTATGACCTTTCTGTCCGTTTCGAGTTGCAACCGGTATTGATTAGAGGATCAGAGTTGGAAGAGTCTTCTTAGAGTCTGTTAATCGTGGGTGATTAGCAGGATGACGTTTTGAGAGTGTGGTTTGGTAGGGAGATAGACCACTAGAGTTTCAAGTTCTTGAGAGTCAGATAGAGTATCACAGCGGCAGTTGGGTCTGTCCTTCTTCGGGGTCGAGAGTCCTCGTCGGGTTTAGGTGCTTTTGGAGGAGATTTTTGTAGTATATGGGGTCTTTTCAGTATTGCTTCTTGGGTTTGGGTTCGATCTCTGATAAGGAGCGATTTGAAGGACGAAATCTAAGTCAAGTGGGGTAGAATTGTAACATCCTATTTTGGATCATATGTGATCAGGGTTCGTGGGTTGCAAACTAGGCATGAGGGGGTCTCGGAGTTGAGACGAGTTGCTAGGAGCTTAGGGCATCTCGTTACTTATCCATGGGATTGAGGTTCTTGGGAATCAGGGTTATATCGAGGAAGCGATGTCAGTTTGATGATATGGCAAGATAAGTCCTTTAGTTGAAAATGATTGGAGCGGAGTATGCTGGGCATACGTGTGTGTATGCTTAGCGTATTTAGGCGCATGAATTTTAAGCGGTGCCACCTAGTATGTTGGGCATACTAGGCACAGAAGAAAACCCTAATTGAGAGCAGTGTCCATCTATAAAGAATGAGATGGCCTCATTCATGCCCACCATCCTCAGTCAATAAACCCTCCTAAACCCGATTCCTCATTCTTGAGCTTGTGTATGACCATTGTGAGCTTATAAGTGTTCTTGTGGGATTTTTGGAGTGAAGGAGTATGGAAGAGAATAGAGTTGGAGTCCAGGCTTTAGATCTGAGCTTGTCTGTGGTTGGAGCATCATTTGAAGGTATAAAGCTCAAAACTTTCCCATCCTTTTAGTTTTGTGCATGATATGGTCTATTTTAGGGCTTTTTGTCCCAAAGCTTGACGCTTTATGAGTTGTTGCACTCCATAGCTTAATATCTGTCCTTTTAAGTGTTTCTAGTGGAGAGGATCCATCAAAATGAGGGTCTTGAATGTGAGAATCAACTCATGCATGAGATATGAGCATTTTGAGTTAAGAGAATGATAGTTTTACATGTTTGTGACCTTATCAGCCATGCAAAGGCTTAAAGTCACTAACTTTATGGAATAAGAGATGTTAAGGAGTCCAGATCTGAGAAATGAGTAAAGATCTTAACGGGTTAAGACCAAGAGAATGGACTAAAGCAAAGTTGGGCGTACGCCCAACGTAAGTTCCAGTACGCCCCGCGTACTGGGTTGGTATCCCCGATCGGTTTCATGCATGTGTGAGTGTGTTGAGCGTACCAAGAGAGGTACGCCCCGTGTAACTTCACTTTGGGCTTTTGGGCTAGATCTTATCATGGGTCGTGAGGGTTGGGCATGAATATTTGGGCTTGTAAATTAGAGACTATGAGCAGAGAAATACTATAATTATGCCTTGGGCCCTTGAGTTGGGCTTGCCATTTAGTTTTGAGAGTGGGCCTTGGGTGAGCCCATTTATTATTGGGCCTTGGTGGGCCCAATGGGTTTTAGACTATTAATGGGCTGGTTAGTGGTCTTCCTTTATACCTAATAAGTAAGAGTCTGGTCTTGGATTCTAAATTGGTTAATTGTGGTATTGACTCAGAGTTAGAGGCCGGTACGTAGCAACAACGTTTGTAGGGGCTGTTCATCATCTGAGGTGAGTCTTCTCACTATACTTACCATGAGTGGTATCCTTGTGTGACTGAGATGTCTCATGTTCTTATGTGTGTAATGAGATATCCTGCTATTTGTTTGAGATATGCATGATGTGTTTTGTATTAAGCTGCTTGAGTTGAGGGACTAGTGGGTCCAACTGAGTTGTGGTATTTTAGAGAACTCACAAAGCTTCGTGCTTATTGTGTTATGTGATATGTGTTTAAGGTTCTTCTCATGATCGCAAGAAGGCGTCGGCTCTCTTCTACACCCGAGAGAACGAGTTATGTTTTGTGGATCCTGGATTATTAATCAAACAATTATGGGGTTGTGTTTGTAAATTAAATAAATGGGGTTTATGTGAAATGTTGTAACATCCCGAACTCAGGTGTGTCTCTTAAACCCTTCTCCTTTTTCCAAGTTGTCAAGTTAAGCCCTTAAAAGAATTCTTAGGCTTGTGAGTAAACTGGGCGTACAGATGAGTACGCCGCGCGTACTCGCGCGCTTATTTTGGACGCGGACTCGCCTAGGTACGCTGGGCGTAGCGAGCCCAGGTGTAAACCCTAATTTGGGGCTTGTGCACTATAAAACGAATGCTACGGCCTGGACCTTAGCCCCCATTTCAGAGAGTGAAACCCTAATAGAGAGTCCTACTTTGTTTCTAGCTAGTGTGTTGGGGTTCTAAGCTTCAAAGTGTCATTTCAAGGTGGTGGAAGAGAAGAAGAGGCCATTTTCGAGACTAGGAGTTGTGGGCAAGGGCAGATCCGAGCTTTTCAAAGGTTGGAGCTTCTTCCTGAGGTAAAAAGCTCAAAGCTTGACTTGTCATTTGTGTTATGTGCTTCTTGGACCAATTTCTAGGGTTTTTGGTCCCAAGATGGAGACTTTATGAGCAAATAGTCTCCATTGGCCTAGATCTATCATATTTCAGGACTATAAGAGATGTATGTTCATAAAAATGCAATCTTGGATGTGGATATTAAGCCATGCATGAGATCTAGACCTTTTGAGGAGGAAGGGAAAGTGTTAGAGGGTATAGGGAGCTTTACGGCCATGCAAAGGCTTAAAGGTTCCGACTTTATGGGATAAGAGGTCTAGAAAGAGTTAGATCTGAAAGTTGAATGAGTGTCTTAACCGTTGAAGACCAAAAACAAAGGAAAGGCTAAAACTAAGACTTACGTTGAGTGTAACTCTCAGTACGCGCAGCGTAAGGGGTTGAGACCCCGATTACAACTCGTCAGCGTACGCCCTGCGTACAGAGAAGGTACGCGTCGCGTACTGCCTTTTGTTGACTTCCATTGACTTTTATGGTTTTGGTCAACCTTTGGACTTTTAGGGTCAGGGAGGGGTAAAATGGTCTTTTACCCTTCTGTGGAATTGTAGAGTGGAATTAATCTGGCCTTTGAGAGTCAATTAGTTATTTGAGAGTGTTGTTATGTGTTTAGGTGGGGGCTAGACTAGTATGTTTGAGGGCGAGATTATCCGAGATACCCGAGGTGAGTCTTCTCACTATACTGTACCTGGAAGGGTACCTATGTGTGATCGGAAGGTCTTATATGTTTTGAGATATTTGTGTTATATGCTGATACATGATATGTGTGTGTTATGTATGTTATGTATGATAAGGACTGGAAGGTTAAGATGATATGGACCGGAAGGTCGAGAGGACATGGACCGGAAGGTCACAAGGTTATGGACTGGAAGGTCGATACGGGTATGACCGGAAGGTCTACCGAGATTTGGGACAGAAGTCCCCTGAGACACTCGGACCGGAGGGTACCACAGAGTTATGGCCTGGAAAGGCGTATGTGTTGTATGTGCTATTTTGGGGAACTCACTAAGCATTTATGCTTATAGTGGATTTGTTGTGTGTTTCAGGTACTAGCGAGGACTGTGGGAAGGCGCTGGCTTGATCCGTACACACTGAGATGATTTATGTATTGAGATCTTTGAGATTTTGGGATTTGTTTATTATGATGACGTTGGATACAGTTGTTGGTTATTGATTTTAGTGATTGAAAATATGAATTTAAATTTGAAAAATTGTTTTGAAAATTTTGTCGTTACAAATGTGTTATGAGAATTATGTGTGACAACTGTCAATTTTCGGTCAAGTCAAAGTCAACTAAAGTCAACAAGTCAAACCGGTCAACCCAATTTGCCCGTAGGTACTAGAGTTTACGTTATGTAATTTCAAAACAACTCTCTATTCTAATGAGAGATCATAAATCGAAAAGTGCGTACATCTAGATCTCCTTAACCTAAAACGGTGGTACGTGGAGAGCCAAACCGATAAAACAATGACACATACTCATCGGGAGTATGCAAGATCCATAAACAAGGCTTAACGGGGTTTACGGACCTTGCATTGCGAAGCCGGACACTAAAAAAGGTCACCAATTAAACCTCTCTCAATCGTTTTCACTTTATCTCTCTCTATGAGAAATCTCTCCCAAATCTCTCTAAGTATGTGAAATCTCTCCCCAATCTCTCTTTGTATGAGAAATCTCTCCAAGAATGTGAAATCTCTCCCAAATCTCTCTAAGTATGTGGAATCTCTCTCAAATCTCTCTCAAAATCTCTCTCAACTTTCTATAATCACTCTGGGCATCCCGACCCTCGAATTTGGCGAAAACAGCCCAAAAGCGGAAGTCTACGCGAAAAACGGGCATGAGGAACCGAAACCCCTCTTAGGACCCGAAAGTCCTCTTAGGAACCGAAAGTCCTCTTAGCAACCGAAAGTCCCCTTAGGAACCGAACCCTCCTGATGAAGAAGGCTGCTGAACCGAACCGAACCTCACTCTAAGAACCGAACCGAACCTCACTCAAAGAACCGAACCGAACCTCACTCAAAGAACCGAACCGAACCTTCGCTTCTGAGCCTTCGGACTGAGCCCCTCGCCTTCGCCTTCTTCTTCTGGTTCACATTTCGCTTCCGGCTTAGCACCAGCAAGGACCAAACCTCGGCCTAGGGACCGAACCTCGGCCTAGGACCGAGAGGTCTCGCTGGGAACGCTTTTTCTCCCGGTTTTCGACTAAATTTGCATTTTAGGCCCGTTTTTAATTGTTTTAACATGGGATTTTCACCCAAAACTTTATTTTAACATATAAGGACCCTTAACTATTAATTAATCACATTTTTAAGGATAAAACCTTATCCAAAAGAGAGTGGGTGAAGTACAAAGGTAGAGTGTTGACTTTACTTATTTCTATGACACAAGCAACCACTCCCATACCCACTCCATGTCACTATTCACCACCAGCCCATCCCTAGTCACTTCATAGGTCCTTTCTCACTATTTCCAACTATTCCGACGTTCTTAGGGCTGGAACATCCATCCTCTCTCCTCACACTTTAATCATTCTCTCATTTTTACCAAGAATCACACTCCAAACTCTCTCATTTTTTTTCTCTCTAATTCGAGAATTTCAAGGCATACTCCAAGACTTTTCTCCTATAATTAGTAAGTATCATCATCTTTCTTATGATTATTACACATCCTCCTACTCAAAATCATAGATTGCTTACACAAACATCATCACATTCTTGTTAGATCTTCGAATCTTCAAGTGATTCTTCAAGTGTTCTTGGGTTGAACACTTCTCTTATTCAACAATTACCTACTGAAATCACTCAAGGTGAGTTCATACCCCTATATTTTCATGTTTTCTCAAGTTTTTAGGGGGTAATACAAGTTAAAACACCAAGAACATAACTACACTTTTCTAACAGCCTTCATCAGAAAAGTTCAACTCCATTCACAGACTGTTTTGGACAACTTAAACATTTTATTTTTCAAAACTGTTTTAGGTGTAAGTAGTTCCAGTTATTAGCTTTAAAATGACTACTTGCACATCTCCATACGATTTTTCTACAATTTATGGTGATTTTTACAAAACTGCCTATCATTTCAAACACCAATCCGGACCAGTCTGTGATTATGGACTTTTTCACCCAAGTTGGAGATCATTAAAAATCATGATAAAAATTATGAGTAAACTAGACTCATTTTAGGAACTCTCAGAATTTACGGATCTAGTTTTCGACTTCGTATGATTTTTCTATGACTTTTCAAAAACAGTGTAGAAAGGTTGAAAATTTGTTAACAGCTTATAACTTTCATAACACTTTGTATTATGTTGAGCAAAGTGTATAACGATAAGTTCTAAATATTGAATGTGTTTCCTTGTTAGTTTATCATCATAAAATGAAACATAGTCATTCATGATAAGATTATTCACTTATTTAGAACACGTATATTAAGCTATAATGAGCATAGTTTATGGATTCATAGCATTAAGGCATTTTCATAAAAGAATTCTTATACATTACAACCGTTTTGGATAAACTATAATAGGTATAGTTTATGTATCATTTACTTCTCAAACTTATTTACCAAAGGTTTTCAGTTTAGTTCACGTAAATCTGTTAATGAATAAATTTGTAAGTCATTCCCTTCGGGTTAATTCCAAAGTAACAAAGTCAAAAAGTCCTGTAAATTGTAACCAGAGTCTCTTGTAGGGAGAACGTGATAGTTGTGTATAGATCTATATTGGGTTTGACAAACCCACACCAGAGCTGCTTGCAACAGCTAGACCGGCAGGTCTGTGGTGACAAGTGTCATTTAACGGCGACGCCTGAAGAACGTCGCATTACGAGGCCGTCTATGTCAAGTATGGTTATGATAGCTCACATGTGGTATTAACAATCATAAGGTTTAAGGGTTCTAACTTTAAATTATCGAGTTATGTCTATTTAGCTCACTGAAATTACTTTAAGTATGGAAAAATACTTGTACGCCTTCATATCAAAAAAAGGGTTTTATGTCGATTTAAAATCACTTTTTATATCAACAATTACATACTTTATTGTATACTTTCGGTCTTGGTATTTAAGACTACACATCATTCATTACGGGATTTTTCTCACATCAGAAAGGGTTTTATGCCGATTTAAAACCACTTTTATATCTTTAAGTATGACAAATAGTTGTTCATTTCCGGTCCTGGTATTTAGGACTACATAACTTTTGTAAGGAAAATATTGGATTTTTCTTGGTAACCTACATCTCTTTACAAAGATCGATTTTCAAACTCTTACTGTCAAAAGCTTATGAACTCACCAACCTTTGTGTTGACACTTTTCAAAACTACTTGTATTCTGAGGAATTCAGTGAAACAGGAAATCAACCACGTTTTGAGGATGGGACGATAAATCGTCGAACAGTTCATTTTGTATCATAATGTAATTGATTTGAATCATGTAAACATATACTTTGGTGTAACTTTTTCAATTATATTTATGATGGTTGTATTTACTTTGAGCACTATTATACTCGTTGTTGTGATACTCTACATGAAGTCATCCACCCCTAGACGTTTCTGCCATCCTTGGTTTGGGGGTGTGACATTATGTGATTTTTAAAATGAAAAATTTGTTCGAAAATTCACATCGTTACAAGTTGGTATCAGAGCCTTGGTTTTAGGGATTCGGACGCACCTTCGCGTATATCTGGACTCAAATTGAGGAATTGAGAGAAATTTTCAAAAGAAATGATTTTTCTAAAACGAGCAAGAGTTTCTAAGAGAAAAACAAGGTGGAGCATTGTGTACAATCAGCTAGAGTCCAAACGGTGATTTCCCAAAATACTCTTACTTATTGGTGTTATGAGTTATTATTGAGTTTTTAGTGATGCATGCTAAGAGATAGGCTAGGTACTTCATATCTTAGGGCTAGATTTGCCTGATTTGTGATGCCTTGGCCTAGGAATATTGCTATCGGTGATGTGCTTTGAGTATACACAGAGTAAGAGTATCCAATAGGAATCTTTTAAAGTGAGAGAGAGCTTCGAGTAGAGGATCCTATTGTGAGAGTAGTTAGATACCCGCGAGGAGTAGAGTTTCTTGAGTATGGTGACACCTTTGAGTGTGAGTAGAGCAAGTGGAGTTGTAACCTATAGTGGTTTTACGTGTTAGTAGAGATTATTTTATGCACGAATGTTGCTTTCTTCGTGATTTGTAGGACTCTTGATGATGGGAGTCAGCTACTAAGTGAATATGACGATATTCAGGAGGTAGATAGCTGGAAACATAAAGAGTGCTTCAGCAGCTGATGGCGGAGGACTGTGAGAACCTAGGAAGAGCCTAGGGAGAGCCCTTTGTCATATAAGTATGTTGATAGAGGAGAGTATTCGCTGGAGAGCGACCAGGTATAACGGGATTGGTGATCGGGTAGGTTGAGCAGCTACTTAGGAAATATGGGATGATCGTGTGGAAAATATGGGTAGATGTGGCTGGTAGTATGGGCTCTTACTACTGAAAGCAGACGACCCATACTCGAAACAGGGAGAATTCAAGAGGTTCTAAGTAGTAGATTGAGAGTACCATGATTCATAGCAGATTCAAAGGTGACCACATGGTTCGGGTACCTTGATTCGTGGCGGATAGTGTTTCTGGTTTGCCAATTTTTCCGTTGTAATTGGATAGGCTGAGATCAGATGCGATAGGGTGTGGGGCAAGAGGGTCATGTCAAGCGAGTTTTAATGGAGCATATCAGGAGAAGGAATCGAGTTAGTTTCCGAGATATTTAGTGGTGAGGTGCCAGTTGGGGTCACAGGACACACGGATGAGTAGAGATGAGAGTTTATGGAGAATTGTGGTGTTGTGTGTGACTGATCAAAATGGGATCGAGAAGAAGAAAAATATGGGAGAAAGTAGGGGAGAAGGATGTTGCACCTGCACAATCAAAGAAGAAGAAGGAGAATAAAGGAGAAGGAACAAAGTATACCTGAGATTCTTAGAGAGTAGATGTGGGGATCTAGGAAGGAGGAGGAAATTGCTGTTGAAACCTACATGTATTTTCTGGTTAGGGTTTTATACAGGAGAAGATTCAAAATCGAAATCAGAGGTACGAATAGAGGAGAAATAAGATCCTGAATTCTGTTTTTTACATTATTGATGGTGTGATCGCTTTCGACCTAGAGGGGGATGGTTTTTCCAGTTAGCGTTTTATCAGATGAATGTGAAGCATGAGCACCTGTGCTATATAAAATGCAAAGAAGTGAGGGACGACATGTAGGTTGTGGGTGGGTAAAGATCTAGAGGAGAAAATGCAGAGGTAGAGGAAGGCGACATACTTAAAAATTTTGGGGGATTTGGTTCCCCCCTTAGCTATATAAAAGAGTGGACACACGTATTAAAATTTTATTAAACGACATTTCTACATAACACCTGTTTAGTTTAGGTGCCCTCAATGTTTGTATTTTTTGTTGGACACTTAATGTAACGGCACACACAAATGTGTGTCCTCTGTCCTTCTAATTTTGGAAAGATAACATTATTTTTAGGACATACAAAAAATGTGTATCGTTAATCCGTGCATGTCATTGATCGTGTGTCACTAAATGTATGTTTTCTAGTTGTGTAAAAGCATATCATGGCATATTGGATGCCTACAATAACCATGATATAAAATGCTTTTTGAAGTAGAATTATAAAAACATCAAAGACCCCTTATAAAACTCAAATATATGCAATGAAATTTGAATAGCACTGGCATGTCACTTGTATAAGCTAGCAGGATAAAGGATACATAACCGATAGTGTTATATTTTGATGGTCGAGGTGTATACGTGTTTTCTATAACCTAGTTATGGGTTGATTACATCATTTCTTCAAACTGGATGATTTTATTGAATATTTTTTGTGATAAAGGTCACCTAAACAATAAAGATTCGAGGCATAGAAGAGATCAAATATGTCTATTTAAATTTGTTGTCAGTGATCGCATAACACTATGAATTACATATTAGAATATAATTGATACTACATATCTACCTAACCATTTATTTGTTTTGCAACTTGGATCCTATAATTTGAAAATTAATAAGTTTGGAAACATAGGGGAATTAGTTATCAAAAATACTAAATTCATTTTTTTAAAATTTTGTAGATGAAAACAATATCCAATCTCATAACCAGACATCATACTTTACTTGTTGGTGTACATAAAATAATAACATTCTCAAAATCCCAATTCATAAACTACTTTATTTTAATAGAAGACTAGAACATGACACCTAGTGGAGGCATCACTAGAATAATGTAGTTGTATCTGAAATCATATTGGGAACAGTTATTCCTAACTTCCAGAAAGTCTTGGATAACTTATATGTATATAGGATGTTCCAATAGGTTAAGCAAATATTCCAACAATACAGTGATATTTGTTATGAACCAGTTCAAACAAAGGAAGAATAAAAGACAGGAGAGAGTCACCCTATGTGCTCTAAGAGGCCATTAGATAAAGGAAAGGATACCTTTAAGCCCATGAAATCAAGAAATGCCCATGAAGATGGATCTTACTTCTACCATTGAGAAATGGGACACTAGAAGATGAATTATCCCTCGATTAGCGATATCAGTTGTTCAGGTATCTACTAGATAGAACTTATACTTTTCATTTAACACTCAAGTACTTGAAACTTAATGGTAATATAATATTTTTAAATGTTTACAGATATTCAAGAAGAATAGCAACTAAGCACAAACAACTAGAACTTCACTCTCAGAGTTTAGTTTATTATTTACGCTTAGAACATAATGTGTTTGTTTTGTAAAACTACATATTTTTTGTAAATATGTATGTTTTAAATTTATCCTATCTAAATATATATGTATCAATTAGTTGATTAGATAATTGATTACTTACTTAATCATTTTTCATAAAGATTATCTTCATATTCTCTAATGATTAAAATAATTTATTTGACAACTAGATCTTTTAATAAAATTATAAAGTAAATATCAATGCTTTCTAAATAAATAAGTTATGTATGCAAACACTTTTGACTCAAACTTAATTTGAATCAGACTTATCTGTTACAATGTTATCTATATTATACAAATGATAGGGAAATTGAGTAATCTAACCCTTATAAACGAGTTTGTTGATAAAAATAACCATTTTTTAAATGACCCGTGGCTCTGGAATATCGTATTTTGGACAACATAAGAACATTTTGGACTTGACTCAGTCAACGTATTTCACAATACAATATTTTGGAGCATTTATTTTCATTCTGGAGTTGTGATTAGTTGGTAGGAATTAGTTTTCGAAATCTGACAAGTCGTACATTCCGGACTGGAATACTATATTTCAAATTGTAGTCTCGTATGGCCGTACATTCCGGTGGCCTGTTCCGAAGAGTTAAATTAGGTTTTATGTGTGTTTATGTTACATATTTTTCCATATATGCAATATATTTATGTTTTTTCTACCTTCATTACACCATCCGGAATGAGTATGTATATGGGTTTTTCTTCAAGTGTTTGTTTCTAATGGAGGGGAATGGCAGCGTATCGAAGGATGTTTGCAATATATTTCTCCAAAATACACATATTTTGTGTAGATATAAGTATTTATATCAACCTCATTGGGTTAATTACGTTGGTTGCTACCAAGTCTATGTTACACACTAACCAAATACATCTATCTTCTTAATGTTCCGAATCAAATAATGTTTTGGAGATTCTAGACAATAGTGATGTTAGATATTTATTAGTTTTTTTATTAGTATGCCTTCCAACACAATACAATTGTTTATAGTTGGTAACATTATGGAAAGTTTTATTCATTGATTTTTCGGTGAAAATCATTTTGGTGGAAATGGGTCTTCTGGTCGTGGAAGTAACCAAATGTGTACTTTATTTGCTATGACAACCAACCATGTTCCTTTTTATAATGGCTCTGTAGAATGGGTTAATATATGAATAAAGGTAAGCATGTTATTGATGCCTCTCTTACAGTTGATCTTGATGAATCTGCAAATGATGATGCAAAAATAATGATGTTGAATGATGATGGTAATATAATTCGACATGGATAGCCAGTTGAACATTTTAAGAGTTGCAATGAATTTTATGGGGAAGATACTAAATGTGAAGAGAATGAAACTGAGCCCTTACAACCCCAAAAATCTCAACAGGAATAGTTTCCTTTTTTATTTTTCTGATTTAGAACAAACAAAAACCATCCCTTGGGGTATGCCTCAATATTTACCATTGCCCGAATTAGCTCAACAAAAACGTAAATATGCCACAACCCATAATTATACTTCCTATGTTAAGTTCTACCAACTCTTCAAAAACAAATAAGCACTTAAGCTTAAATTAGGATTCAAAAGCGTTACTGAAGCCTTTCAATATAAACTGAAAAAAAATTCCATAAAAGACAGGTTTATAGTTGTCTGCTGTATGGATAATTGTGGTTGGCATTTACAGGCAATAAAACGTAATACTACTAATACATTTCAAGTGGTTAAACAATCAGAGTATCCTTTTTGAAAAGTACTATTGCAAAATTTGTTCCTAGAAAACATGATAAGGATATTATCAAATCATTTCCGAAGAAATGTATTTTATTTATATTAAAACATTGGGATGTCATCGTCAATACAGAAACATAAGCATAACGAAATCTTACAAGCCTTACAGTAATTAAACTAGTAGCCTAGTATTTCTTGAATCTCTTAACAGAATGTATCTTTCATATAGCCACCTATGATACAATAAGCTGAGTGGGTCAGTTTGGGAAACCTGGTGAGTACATAGAGATTTCAATCCCACAATGTTCTATCATATATATATATATATATATATATATATATATATATATATATATATATATATATATATATCAGTGTTGTAAAACTCCCGATTAATCTCTGATTAGTCCCTAGGCGCTACTTACCAATTAGAGAGCGCCTAGCAATTAATCCATGCATACAAAATGACTGAAACAGTAGAAACCATGAGATTTTAACACTTTGAAGAAGTTATATCTCAATAGAAACTATTTGAGGAATGATTAGTGTTGTATTTATCATATTAACCTATTTTCTTATGATATTAGTGGTATTTATGAACTTTTATATGATATTAGTCATATTTAATTTTTTATAATCTAACTAATTAGCAATTAATGGTCCCCGATTAATCCCCCGATTAATCTCTTGCCCCAGTCCACCGATTAGCTAACGTAGAGTGATTTACACAACTTTGATATATATATATATATATATATATATATATATATATATATATATATATATATATATATATATATATATATATATATATATATATATATGAACTAGCAATATACAATTTCACCTCATATAAGGAATTTTACCCTACCCTGTCGATCCTCACAACGACACGATCCATAATCTCAGATCTCAAATTAACAACTTTACCTAATCTAAACTCTCAGATCAGGTATGTCTAATCCATCCTCTCGGAACAATGAAAAATGACTATGCCCAGTCCATACTCTCGGACTAGGGACAAATGACTATGTCTAATCCATGCTCTCGGATCAATGACACATTATTATGCCCAATCCATACTCGCGGACTACAAAAGAATGACTATGTCTAATCCATGCTATGCCCACTTCATAATCGCATACTAGGGACGAATGACTATGTCTAGACCATGCTCTCGGATCAATGAAAAATTACTATGCCCAATCCATACTCGCAGACTAAGGATGAATGATTATGTCTAACCATGCTCTCGGATCAGTGATAAATTTTAAAGTTCTACCCTCCGTGTATATCTCACCCGTACTCATAAGAAGATACTACCTAATATTCATCTTAATTAATATAGGTTTATTATGTATCCTAAATCATCAAAAATTATCATATATGCTCTTAACACATCATTCAGGCAATATCAAATATTTCACACATAAACATATATTGTAACACCCCAAATTCTGGTATGTTACTTAAATATTTATTTTTCAAGTTTTCAAGAGTAACTCGACGAGTCAGTAACCAGACTCGTCGAGTAGAGTCGCGATTTTGAGCATGTTTTAGTTGGCTACTCGGCGAGTCCATATTGTGGACACGGCGAGTCCGCCAGTCTGGATGAAACCCTAATCTCAAGGGTTTGCACCCTATTTAAACAACTTTTTAGGACCCCAAGTCAGCCCCCATCACCCCCAGAGCATCCTTCTCGAAACCCTAGAACTCTTTTAGATTTTTGGTGTGTTTTTTATGATTCTTTGAAGATCTTGTGAGAAGAAGGAAGGTAGATCAAGAGGAGAAGAAGGAGATACAGGATCTTTGTGGCATTTTAGAGTATAGTGAGGTATAACTCGACCCTTTTCTGTTTCTATGCTTTAATCCCCTTTGGAAGGCCATTAAAGCTATTCTTGAACCATTTCTTTGCTTGGTAGTAGCATAGAGGACTCATTGAGATGAATAACCTTCGGATCTAACTAGGTTTGAGTTCCAGAAGCTTAGATCTAGTACCTTTATGGAGCCATTTTGCATGAAAGCTCTAGATCCACTCTTATAGTGTGCTTTGAGCCTTAAAACCTTCATTTGATGTTATTTACACTTAAAGTTGGAAACTTTACGTGTTAATCAAGCCCCAAGAACCCAAATCTATTAATGGAATGAACTCGTTTCAAGCAGAATCGAGTATATAGTGATTGCATGTATACGACTCGACGAGTCGTTCTTCAGACTCGGAGAGTCGAGTCGCGAGTCCCCTGTTTTCCCCTATTCGAGTTATGCCGAGTGGAACCAGTGAGTGAGAGATGGACTCGGTGAGCTAAAGGTTAGACTCATTCGTGGAAGAACTTGGCGAGTCAATGCCCTAACTCGGCGAGTCGAAGGAAATCTTCATGCCTCAAGAACAGACTCGACGAGTTGTTCATACAACCCGGCGAGTCAAAGTCAGAGTGTTCATATGTTGAAGGGGAACTCGATGAGTTGTTCATACAACTCGGCGAGTCGGATGCAGATTAACTGAGTGTTAGTTCGAAGAGGAACTCATCGAGTCTATGCCGAACTCGACAAGTAGTATCGGGCTGAAGCAAGAAAGTGAGAGTAAGGACTCGACGAGTTGGTGACCCAACTCGATGAGTCAGGTCAACTGAATGTTGACTTTGACCGATAGGTTGACTTTGACCAAGGGTAAGATAGTCTTTTTACCCTCAGTATTATTATCAGTATTTAATTGAGGGTACTTTGGAAATTGTAGCCGGGGTGAAGCCGGAGCCGCAGCAGACAGGTTTCGGAGCAGTTCTTTCAGCAGCTCGGCTACGAGGTGAGTTTCCTTCCAGTAGGAACGGGTCTAAGGCCACAATGTCGGCCCGTGTAATTAGTAGTAGTTTCTGGACTTCGGTCCGTTACAGTAGTTAGAATGTTTGATGCCTTCATGGCTCAGACAGGTTTTACATGTTATGTGTTTCGGGTATGGTCCGACTCAGTATGCAGTCTATGTTGTTATGCTAGTTGATATGTGCATGCTATGTTATGTTCAGTAGTTCCGGACTTCGGTCTGATGCAGTCAGTTCCGAGCTTAGGCCTGATGCAGTTAGTTCCAGACTTCGGTCCGATGCAGTTGGTTTTGGACTCGGTCTGAGGCAGTTAGTTCCGGACTTCGGTCTGATGCAGAGGCAGGGCCCTAGTTAGTTCCAGACTTCGGTCCGATGCAGTTTCCGGGCTTCGGTCTGATGTAGTGGGTGGGAGCCCAGTAGTTGTTTATATGTTTGTTTGGTATGAGCTAGTTTGGGGGAGCTCACTAAGCTCCGTGCTTATAGTTTCAGTTTTGGTTTCAGGTACTTCCGCAAGTAAAGGGAAGAGCTCGGGATGATGGAATTGCACATACCACAGCTTCAACTTTATTCCTAGGAGTTTTGTTCAGATACTTAGACATGATTTGATACAGTTTTGAAATGACATTTTATCATGTCTTTTGAGACACCCGACGTATGGTTTTTATTATATGACACTTAGTGTTATGACGTTTATTATATGTAAAAACAAAAATTTTTGGGTCGTGTTTTTGGGATGTTTCAAGTTGGTATCAGAGCCTTGTTTGAGGGATTCAGGCACACTCTCGGGTGTGACTGGACTCAAACTAAGGAAATGGTAGTGAGATTTTCAAAAGTATTTTCAAAAAGATTTTGAAAAGAAAAACCTAAAAAGAGAAAGAGTTTTGAAAAAAGGAAAAGGGTGTGGTGCATTCAATCAGCCGAGCTCAAGTAAGTACTCCCAAATTACCCATACAAGTTTATGCTATGATTATCATTTTCATTTTTAGTAGAACAACATGCTACATTCGGACTGAGGATCTAGGAGGATGCCTTATGTGACTGCTATACGTGTTTCAGCTTTATGAGAATTGCATGCTAGTTTTGAGTAGACAGCAGTAGGATAGCCTGTTTAGGTTATGCCTGATAGTATGAGCTTATCATTGTATGCTAGTACAGTTCATTGTAATGAGGATAGAATTGCTTGAGTAGTTTCCTGTGTCTGAATGTTGCTTGCTATGTGCTTTGTGGGGCTCTGAGTGATGTGAGTTAGCCATTAGGTGACTATGTCACATCACATGTGAACAGGGTTGAATAATCTCAGAGTGCTAGACCTGGCCCTATTGCGTAGCTCTTGTATGAGTTTAACTGTTGTGGGGACGGGCCTTTTACTCGAAGGATTATCTGAGCCTCGCCACATGTGATGGTATTCAGGTGATGGCTAATTGGCATTACAAGGGAACCTTTCAGCAGTTGAGGACTAGTTTGGGTAGATTCAGAGATTTCCCTAGGGCAAGCCTAGGATGGGACTAGCAAAGATTAGTAGCAGTAGTAGTGACATGGTGGAGTCAAGGCGATACTTGAGGAAAGTACGGATAGATGTGGAAGGTAGTATGGGCCCGTACTACTGAAAGCAGAGGATCCGTACTCGAATCAAGGAAAGCTAAGATGAGACCAGGAAACTTGTGGTAATAGTGATCCCTCGAGATATATCTATGTTTCTGAAGTTTATTATGATGTGGTTTCATAATGGTGGTACTACGCCCTAGGCCAGCAGTCGGCAGTTCAGAGGCCGGAGGGGGACCAGGATCAGGCCTGGAGGTCGGGCAGTTGGATGAGCAGACTAGGGAGTTTCTCTCTTCAGAGATTACTCGCACCATACTTGAGCAGACTCCTGTGATCTTTGGTTCAATCAAGGAGGGTGTCTTAGAGTTGATGGACGAGATATTGAGCACTTTCCGTGTTGAGGTAGCGGCCATGATGGGGTCGCGCACGCTTACCTTTAGGGAGTTACGTGCATGTGGAGCTCCAGATTACCACGGGGTGCGGGACCCCATAGTGAGTACTAGATGGTTGGCGGATGTGGCCAACGCTTTCCGCACGAGCCGATGTCCCGAGGGGGACAAGGTCAGATTGGCGTCCTGTCTTCTGAAGGACAAGTCACGGGATTGGTGGGAGGAGGTCGGACATGCCATTGGAGATGACGTAGTTTTGGATGCTATAACCTGGGCTGACTTTACTGTCGGGTTCAGGGCTGAGTTGGCACCGGTTATTGAGGTGCAACAGTTGGCCAGAGAATTTCAGGACCTCACCTAGACGACATAGACTGTGGCGGAGATCACCGCCAAGTTCAGGGAGAGAGCAATTCTCATTCCTCAATACGCAGCTGATGAGGAAATGAAGAAGTCTCGGTATCATGAGATGTTGCGGAGTGATATCCGCCAGTTTGTGAGCCGGTCCAACTGTAAAATGTTGGATGACATGATTGCTAGGGCGAGAGAGAGAGAGAGAGAGAGAGAGAGATTGACCTTGAGATGGAGAGAAAGAGGAAGACGAAGACGGCTCCAGGTTCAGGGAGTTCGGGCAAAAAGCCCAAGGGTTCAGATCACAGAGCTAGGAGTCAGCAGAGCCACAGTCGGTGTGGCAAGTGTGGGAGATTGCACGATGGGGCGTGCAAGGCAGGGAGTGCCGGTTGCTACAAGTGCGGCCGGACTGGGCATATGAGCAGAAATTGTACATCCACTAGTACCGTCGTTGCGGCATCAGATCTGATTTGCTTTCCGTGCAATCAGAGGGGACATAAAAAGTCCCAGTGTCCGAGTATAGCTGCTGCAGGGAAGGTGTCAGCACCTGCTCCTGCTACCTTGAGGATTGCGGATGGCCGTCAGGGCCGAGTTGAGACGCCGGTGGCGAAGAGTAGGGCTTTTCAGCTGACGGCATAGGAGGCGCGAGCGACTCCTGATGTGGTGACGGGTATGTATTTCTCCCTTATCTATGCATTTATTATTGATTGTTTCTTATGGTTATATGTTTTGTATAGGGTCGTTCTCAGTGAACGGCATTTCAGCTACAATACTGTTTGATTCGGGGGCTACCCGATCATTCGTCTCTGTTGCGCTTAGCAAGAGGTTTAGCAAAGCTCCAAGGAAGCTAGATTGTCCACTTGAGGTTGAGATAGTAGCTGATAGGAGCATTAGGGTTGCAAGGGTACACAGAGGATGTTCCCTGCAGTTATTCGATGAGCAGTTTCCGGTGGACTTGGTCCCTATTCCCTTGCTAGGGAATAACGTTATAGTAGGCATGAATTGGTTGAGCCCCAATGGGGCGGTGATAGAACGTGAGCTACAGTTGGTGAGGGTTCGCACTCTCGGTGGGGGAGAGTTAGTGATTCCGGGCGAGAAGCCACAGCGCAGACCAGTTCTGTGTTCAGCAGCGAGAGCGAGGCACTTCCAGCAGGGTTGTGCCGGTTATATTGCCTATGTTGTAGATGCCCAGGAGAAGCGCAAGTTATAGGTTGATGATGTTCCGGTTGTGCGAAACTACCCGTATGTATTTCCAGAGGATTTGCCTGGAATACCTCCCGAGAGGCAGCTCGAGTTTAGGATTGACCTGATCCCTGGTGTGGCTTCGATAGCCAAGGCACCGTATCAGTTGGCTCCCCCAGAGACGCAGGAGTTGTCTATGCAGCTGCAAGAGCAGCTAGACAAGGGTTTTATCAGAATGAGCAGTTCGACCTAGGGAGCACCGATTTTGTTTGTGAAGAAGAAGGACGAGTCACATCGTATGTGTATAGATTACCGGGAGTTGAACAAGGTAACGGTGAAGAACCGTTACCCACTTCTGAGGATAGTTGATTTATTTGATCAGCTTCAGGAAGCGTCTTGGTTTTCCAAGATCGATTTACGCTCCGGGTATCATCATATGCTAGTCAGGGATGAGGATGTGCAGAAGACTGCTTTCAGGACCTGTTTTGGTCATTATGAGTTTATGGTGATGCCGTTTGGGCTCACCAACGCTCCAGCCACATTCATGGATCTCATGAATCGCGTGTGCAGACCGATGTTGGATCGGTCTATGATAGTGTTCATTGATGATATCTTAGCTTATTCCAAGACCCACGAGCAGCATGAGGAGCACCTGAGGGAGGTGCTAGAGATCTTGAGGAGGGAGAGACTTTTTCGAAGTTCTCCAAATGCGAGTTCTGGTTGCGCGAGGTGCAATTCCTTGGTCACCTCGTCAACAAGAAGGGTATTCTGGTAGATCCAGCCAAGATAGAGGCCGTGATGCAGTGGGAGGTCCCGAAGTCTCCATCTGAGATTCGGAGCTTCCTAGGTTTGGCAGGGTACTACAGGAGATTCATCCAGGATTTCTCCAAGTTAGCTGTACCGCTCACCCGACTGACTAGGAAGTCAGTGGTGTTTCGCTGGGGGCCTAAATAGCAGGCATCATTCGAGACCCTTAGACAGAGATTGTGCGGGGCACTAGTTCTTGCCCTGCCAGAGGGAGTAGAGGATTTCGTGGTCTACTTTGATGCTTCGATCACAGGTATGGGAGCAGTGTTGATGCAGCGAGACCGTGTGATAGCTTACGCCTCGAGACAGTTGAAGCCTCACGAGGCTAACTATCCGACGCATGATTTAAAGTTGGGGGCAGTGGTGTTTTCCCTCAAGATTTGGAAACAGTACCTCTATGGGGTCCGTTGTACCATTTACACGGATCACAAGAGATTGAGGTACCTCATGGATCAACCGAATCTGAACATGAAGCTGAGGCGATGGCTAGATGTATTGAAGGATTACGATTGTGAGATCCTTTATCACCTAGGGAAGGCCAATATGGTGGCCGACGCCCTAATCCGCAAGGTGGCAGTAGCCCCGATCAGGGATATATGTCTGAGAATGACAGTGATTACTCCATTATTGGAGCAGATCAGAGAGGCATAGGTCGAGGGCCTCAAGGAGGAGAGGGAGAAGTGTCAAAGGATCGTTGGCCGAGTAGCTTCCTTCGACTATGACAGTTGAGGATTGTTGACCCATCACGGACGATTTTGGGTGCCGTACTGGGGAGGGGTATGGCAGGTGCTGATGGATGAGGCCCACAAGTCTCGATTTTCTATCCATCCAGGGGCGACGAAGATGTATAGAGATCTTCGACCCTATTATTGGTGGCCCTGCATGAAGCGGGATGTCGTCTGGTATGTGGAGAAGTGCCTGACCTGTAGGAAGGTCAAGGCAGAACACCAGAGGCCTCATGGAAAGATTCAGCCGTTAGACATTCCAGTGTGGAAATGTGTAACAACCCGAAATTTCATATCACTTCTTGTAACTCAAATTGTAATCCAATTCGATCAACCAAACACCGTTTCCAAATCCGTTTCCGATTTCGTCGTTAAATTAAGTCATTAACATATATTGACCTAAAATTACTTAATGGGTGTCTTAATGCCATTAGGAATCATTCTAACACCCCATAGTAGTTATCGGAAGAATTCTAGAATCGACCGTATCGGGTTACGGCAACTTGGTCGGGTGCGACCAAAAGCCCCGCCTAACCCCGGTATCGGGTAGAATTTCGTCGTGTCCAATTCCCGAGCACTATATAAGTGATTCAAAGCTTTCAGTTGAAGCTTTTGGCCATTTCTTCCATAAACACTTCCAGCCTCTCTCCTCATCCATAATCAAAGGACCAAAAACAAAGATTTAAGGCTCCAAATCAAAGAGGTAACATCCCTAACTTGTTATCTAACCTCTTTAGCCTTCAAATTGATGTTTAAATTGAGTTTTAGGACCTAGAACATGTGTTTACGGCCAAGGATCAAGCTTGGTCCGTAAACACTTAAAAATGGGGTTTTTAAGCCAATTAACCCTTCCAAATCATTGTTGGGACTTAGATACGACCTTAAGGCTTGCAAATTGGGACTTAAAACATTTAAAACATAAATTTTGAGGGACAAAAGAGAGTTTACGGCCAAGGTTTGTTCTTGGGCCGTAAACTCCTCAAACATGGGGATTTAACATCTTAAAACATGTCGAAATGCCTTGTAACTCAACCAATAGCCTTATGGTAAATCCTAGATCCATCTAAAATAGTTTAGGGGTTTATATCACATCAAAAATACCACATATAGGATTTTACGGCCTAGGAACATGCTCTTTGGCCGTAAACTCAAGAAACTATGCCAATTAATGCCCCTAATTCACCCAAAGGCTTGGAAACATTTCTAGAAATCACATGTGATTGTTTTAAGTGTCAAAACTTGATTATTCATGAGCATAGGAGAGTTTACGGCCATAGAACATGCTTCTAGGCCGTAAACTCCTAAAAATATGTTTAATGGTGCCCTAAATTCATATCAAGGCTTGTAAAATTAACTAGAATCACATGTGATTGTTCTTTGTACCTCAAATGAATTATTCTTGACCATAGTAGATTTTACGGCCGTAAACTCCAAGTTTAAGGCCGTAAACTCCCTTTTAAATGGTATTAATTCATTCAAATTGTTCCAAGGCATTTTAGTAAGTCATTCCAACAATCCCCAAGTCCAATCAAGTCAATAAACCCTCAAAATCACACCCACATGAGTTTACGGCCGTAAACTCATCTATATGGGTGTTATTTGGCCGTAAACTCCCTAATATGTTTACTCTTGGGGAGTAAACTCAATCCCTAAGTCCCTAGTGTCAATATACGTCCGTAGATGTCACCCGGGTAACTCCAAACGCTCGTTTTGAGGTGTTTAACCTTGTTGGAGTGTGATGTTCCATATGATTAGTGTTTGTAAATCTAATTAGTTATATATGGACATTATTACATTTTACATAGGGACATCGCGAGTAAACAAGCCCCGAACCAACGTCTAGTATCCAAAACCGTCGCATTTCCGAGTCCGGTGAGTTCATACCTCTACCCTTTTTCACTGTTTTCATTCTTTTTAGGGGGGGGGGGGGGGGAACACAAGCAAAGTACAAGGGTTTCTTGTACTCAAAAACTTGTTTTCATGTGTGTATTTCACGTTTTATATGCTTTTAATACTGATTTATACAACTGATAACCATTCGAATATGCAGATTACGTAAACATTTATTTGTGAAATGGGTTTCATAAACTGTGATGTTTTATATATTTCACAAATGGTTTTCCATATTTTATCCGTTAAAATCATGTTAAACACATGAACAATATCACTTGTACACTGTTTGTCCTCGGTAACACTCCACAGAGATACGCGAGTGGAGGATTATCATATTATTACTGGTAAATTTGTTATTCCTGTATGATTGGAGACACGTCCTCGGTGAACACTCCACAGAGATACGCGAATGGAGGACTACACTCGTAACCAGAATCTCTGGGATTTAGAGAGCATGACTTGAGTGTATAGATCTATACGGGGCTGACTACCCCACACCTGGCTGCTAGCTACAGCCGAACCGAAATGGTTCAAAGGTGACGAAAGTCATAAGGTTGTGGACTACTTATTGCCACAGGTTCAGTCTTTAGTATGGTTATGGAACTCACAATTAGGATAACAGAGATTTACTTATAGTAATAATGAATAACTTTATACATCTTTTACATTGAAAACCAACATTCAGGAAAGTATGGGACTTTCCTGGGAAACCTTGTACATAACCAGGTCTAACAGAATACATCTTTACAATGAAAACCAATATTCAGGAAAGCATGGGGCCTTCCTGGGGAACACATACATAACTAGAAAAGTGTAACCAAACAGATAACATTACATCTTTTACAATTGATAACTCACAATCAGGAAAGTATGGGACTTTCCTGGGAATACATTGGAACTCAAACAGAGCAGTTTAACAAACCGGATAATCAAACTATACATTTTTCACATGAGTAAACGTGTTTACAGTGTACAAACCTACTATACTTTGTAATTGTGAAACAACAAACAAATTTTAACAAAATGTGGGATTTTCTTGGCGTGTGTTACATTTTCAGAAACAGAAAGGAAACACGAACATTTTCACAAAACAAAACTACTTATGAACTCACCAGCGTTATGCTGATTTTCAAAACCGCTTGTGTTCTCAGGTCAACGTTAGAACAAGTACCGAAGATCCTTTTTGCTCGAAGCCGGAGTGCTCAGAAGACCCGTTTCATTTCGTTTATATATATACTATGTAAAACAACTGTACAACTTTACTTTTGAAAACAATTGTAAAACTTTTATATGTAATGTAATGGTTGTTCTACTTTACTTACTATGTACACTGGATTTGATACTCAACGTGGAGTCAACCCCGGAAATGTTTCCGCCTTCGGTTTTCGGGGTGTGACAAAATGGGAAGACATCACCATGGATTTCATCACAAAGCTTCCCAGGACTGCACGTGGAGTGGATTCAATTTGGGTCGTTGTGGATCGGTTAACGAAGAGTGCTCATTTTATACCGATTCAGGAGAGTATATCGGCAGAGAAGTTAGCCGATATTTATGTGCGAGAGGTGGTGGCACGACATGGAGTCCCTGTCTCGGCGGTGTCAGACCGAGACGTCTGTTTTACTTCCAGATTCTGGAAGCGGTTTCACGACGAGATGGGGACTCGTCTCCATTTCTGCACCGCTTTCCACCCTTAGACGGACGGGCAGAGCGAGAGGACGATCCAGACTCTCGAGGACATGCTTCGGGCATGTGTTCTAGACCATGCGAGTATCGACCGCCCTCCTTTCGAGATGTTATACGGGAGGAAGTGCAGGACCCCGATCTGCTGGGGCGAGGTCGTGCGGCATGTCATTGGGAGCACCGAAGTGGTGCTCAAGACGACGGAGTTGATCCAGCAGGTTCGTAGTAGACTGCAGACTACTCAGAGTCACCAGAAGAGTTATGCCGACAGGAGGCGTTCAGACTTGGAGTATCAGGTGGGTGACATGGTCCTCCTGAAGGTATCACCCAGGAAGGGTGTCATCAGATTCCGAAAGAGGGGCAAGTTGGGCCCCAGGTTCATTGGTCCTTTTAGGGTCTTGGCCCGGGTGGGTCGGGTCGCCTACCGATTAGATCTTCCGACATAGCTTAGCTAGATCCACAACACTTTCCATGTTTCTCAGTTGAGGAAGTGTTTGGTGGACGAGTCGGCAATAGTACCCATGGAGGATATTCATGTTCATAGCAGCCTGAATAATGTCAAGAGACCAGTTGCGATCTTACATCGGAAGGTAAAAACCTTGAGGAACAAGGTAATTCAGTTAGTGAAGGTGCAGTGGCAGCACCGGAAGGGTTCAGAGTGGACATGGGAGTCCGAGGAGGAGATGCGGGAGCATTACCCAGAGTCATTTCTAGATTCAGCGGCAGTAGACGTCGAGGACGAATTCTGAGTCAAGTGGGGGAGAGTTGTAACACCCCAAATTCTGGTATATTATTTAAATATTTATTTTTCAAGTTTTCAAGAGAAACTCGACGAGTCAATAGCCAGACTCGTCGAGCAGAGTCAGGATTTTTAGCACGTTTAAGTTGGCTACTCGGGGAGTCCATATTCTGGACACGGTGAGTCCGCCACTCTCGATGAAACCCTAATTTCAAGGGTTTGCACCCTATTTAAACAACTTTTTGGGACCCCAAGTCAGCCCCCATCACCCCCTAGAGCATCCTTCTCGAAACCCTAGAACTCTCTTAGCTTTTTGTTGTGTTTTGGTGTGATTCTTTGAAGATCTTGTGAGAAGAAGGAAGGTAGATCAAGAGGAGAAGAAGGAGATCCAGGATCTTTATGGCATTTCAGAGTATATTGAGGTATAACTCGACCCTTTTCTGTTTCTATGCTTTAGTCCCCTTTGGAAGGCCATTAAAGCTATTCTTAAACCATTTCTTGGCTTGGTAGTAGCATAGAGGACTCATTGAGATGAATAGCCTTCGGATGTAACTAGGTTTGAGTTCCAGAAGCTTAGATCTAGTATCTTTATGGAGCCATTTTGCATGAAAGCTCTAGATCTACTCTTATAGTGTGCTTTGAGCCTTAAAACCTTCATTTGATGTTATTTACACGTAAAGTTGGAAACTTTACATGTTAATCAAGCTCCAAGAACCCTGATCTTAGAATGGAATGAACTGGTTTCAAGCAGAATCGAGTATATAATGATTGCATGTATACGACTCGGCGATTCGTTCTTCAGACTCGGCGAGTCGAGTCGCGTCCCCTGTTTTCCCCTTTTCGAGTTATGCAGAGTGGAACCAGCGAGTGAGAGATGGACTCAGTGAGCTAGAGGTTAGACTCATTCGTGGAAGAACTCGGCGATTCAATGCCCTGACTCGGCGAGTCCAAGGCAATCCTCATGCTTCAAGAACAGACTCGACGAGTTGTTCATACAACCCGGCGAGTCACAGTCAGAGTGTTCATATGTTGAAGGGGAACTCGACGAGTTGTTCATACAACTCGGCGAGTCGGATGCAGATTGACTGAGTGTCACACCCCAAAACAAAGAACGGCGGAAACGTTCTGGGGCGGAGGACGTCATGTACAGTATCACAATAATGGAAAGTAGTAAACAAGCAACAACATCATCCATTGCATTAATAATATAATTTTAATACAAGTGTTCTGTGAAATATAATAGACACTAAAGTATAATCAAAACGAAAGATGAGTCTTGAACGAGCTCCATCTTCTCTAAACCATGCATTTGTACATGTCTACTGATGACCTGAGGATACAAGTTATTTTGAAAGAGAGTATCAGATTTAAAGCTGGTGATATCATAAGTATTAATGTGTCTTAATTTGTATGTAAGTATTTTTTTGACATGTAATGAAAGACTTGAAAATGTTTTGAAAGAAAGTTCGTGTAAGTATGAATATGTTTGTAAAACAATTGTAAACGTTTGAAAAACCCTAGAAATCCCTATGATTCCTACTATTATATAAGGGAGTCTTCTACCAAGACCTAACTTTTCAAAATGTAATCTTCTACCAAGACTTAACTGTTCTAAATGTAGTCTTCTACCAAGACTTAATTGTGCTACTATTATTATTATTATAAGAAATTGTATCCTTTGGTAACTAAAAGTGTTAACTGAAGACATCGGTAGATGTACATTTACCTATGTTGCTAACAGCTGGGTATAGATATAGTTAGTCCCTTAAAGTATACATGTAATGGTATCAACAGTTGACATCTGTGGATGTGCTTTTACCGCTGTAGCTAACAGAGATTCTAGGAATGGTTAATCCCACAACGTATCCTTTGGTACTAGGATATTAAATCCAATCTATCTCGCCGATTGTGTGATTGAATCACAAAGTGAAGATAAGAATGAGGATTATATAACAGAATCTATACATATAAAATGTATTAATAATTCATCATATGTTATCTCTGTAAACGTACTCATGTGAGTGTACTCATGTAAATGTACTCATGTAGATGTATCTATATAACTGTACTCATGTAAATGTAATCATGTAAATGTACTCATGTAAATGTAATCTTGTAAATATATCTATGTAATATTATAGTAATGTATTGTATGTACTAGTTGTGACGTATGTTCTCTCTTTATCTAGCAAGTATTGACTCATGAATGAATTGACTCATTGTATGATATCGTGTTCTAGTAATAGTTCTAGTATCTTCCTAAACTACCCATATGGTAGCTTACTAGTAATGTAACTGGCACGTATGAACATGGAAGTATACCCTTGCTACCCAAGGGTATTGAATGAACTGGGAAAACCTTTATGACTATATATGTACATATGATATATATAAATAATATTTAAACAACCTTCGAACGGATACCCAATGTCCCACAAGTCCACATCTCAAGCGCGAAAAGGAAATAGGGTGGATAGCCTTCCTAAGTCTTTTAAACATTTCTTATAGAACTATACATATATAGGCATGCAATTGATAATATAAAAGCATAAATATAAGTTTTGTAAAACCTTTGAACATAATTATTATCTAAGAAAAGATCGACTTGATGTCAATCTATAAAATGGTTTGAAGGCATGGGTTAGATAAAACAGTTTAAGTATAAAGAAACATTTGTTTGAAACACAATTGTAAATGAGTTTGAAATGAAACATACATAGTAGAATGTACAGTTTAATAAGGAGTTTTAAACATATAAATTGTTTATGAAAATCATTTGAAGGAAACTGTTTGGTAAAACGGCTAATGAATAGTAAATCATTTGAATGCTGCTTATTAATCATACGTGATTGATATAATAAGTAGCATGATTCTACTTGTATCCCCCCCCCCTATAAAGCATTTAAAAACATTTAAAACATTGATTAAGCGGTATGAACTCACCTATAGCAAGTGGATCGAAAGGAAGGTTCGGATAAGTGCTTGGTGTCAAGTGAAGACTTAGACACACACAAAGATCCTAATAACATATAAGAACATACGTATATAAAAATTAGTCTTTAAACAACTAATAAACAAGTCAAGACACTCTAGGACATGACAAACACTTTGTATAAGTGTTATAAGTGTTAATGAGTGCTTCTAAGTGTTGAAGGGAAAGGCTAGTGTGTTTGGGGTTCAAGGAACACTCCTAAAATATGTTTACTCCCTAAAGACCAACACCCTTTGAGTTTACGGTCGTAAACTCTTGAGTTTACGGTCATAAACTCCTAACCTTTTGACCATTTGTTGTTTTGAAGTTTCCTGAGCTATTCCAAGCATTCCTACTTCATGATTTAGCCTTAGGAAGTGTTGTGTGGCATCAAAACACTCCTAAATGGAGTTTACAGTCTAAGGACCATTTCTTCATAAGTTTACTACCTTAAACTCATGAGTTTACTACCTTAAACTCATATGTTTGGTATTTGGGGGTTTTCAAGTCCTTAGCTCAATCATGGCAATAGTCTAGGTTAGATTTAGACATAAGGAACAACCATGGGACTTTTATAGGACTTTTATACACCTTTTGGGTGTTTACGGTTTTGGTTGATCCCCAAACTATAAACACATAAAAATGTAAGGTTTTGGTGCTCTTTGTGTGATAAACTCATCAAGGATGAATCTAGAAAAGTCCCTAAGGCATGGTGAAGCATCTAGGCACCCTAAGGCACCACTTTGCACTTAATCTTGGTGTTTATGGTTTTGGGACCTCCCAAAACCGTGAACACCTTTATGTTGGTGGTCTTGGGACTTTTCTTTGATACTAACATGTAATACAAGCTTAATAAGACTCAAGGATGGAAGTACTTACTATAAGGAAGCTTGAATTGAGCTAAAAGTCCAAGAACACTTAGTGTGTGTTCTTGGTGTTTTCGGAAATCTAATCAAAACACAAAAATCGATGGATGAAAAGATGTAGAATCACTAGATTAAGTGTTATACCAACTTGAAATGGCTAGAACACTTACAAGTTTGAAGATCTTGAATTAAATCTTGGATGATACTTGAGAGAGTTTTTGAGTTTACTCTTTTGGTTATTGGGGAGTAAACATAAGATGACTAGTTTGAGGAGTAAACTCATGCTTAATGCATGGGTTCACGGTTTTTGGATGATTTTTTGACCCAAACATAAAAGTTTGGCCGTGAACTTCTAAGACACGAGGTGTTTGCGGTTTTTAAATTTCAAAACCCGAGACGGCACTTTCTTTCACCCGTTCGTTTAAAGAATAATATTAAAATAATCAAACAAACTTTAAATTTGCTAAAAATAAGTAATAATGTAATTGACCTATAAATCGAAGTGATTGACTTTTAGGGTTTAACCGAATGAAAATTTCGGGTAGTCACATCATCCCCCTGTTAAAGGGAATTTCGTCCCGAAATTAGAATTTAGGTAAGGAAGTAGGTATGAATGATCGAGTCAAGAGGTGGAAACTTCCTAATTGATTGGTTCTCGTGCTCATAAGTGAATTCGGGTGCTCGGTTGGTATCCCAACGAACCTTCACTATTTGGCGATGGCGTTGCTTCGTCCGCTTGACCTCTCGGTTGAGGGTCACTACGATTCTAATACGAAGGCAAGGATCTCCTTAATCTCGATCTCGTTGAGTGGGCTTACGAGAGTCCTAACGAAAAGGTACGGTTTCAAGATCGAGATGCGAAGAGTAAAATGTATGTTACTGCGTTCGCGGAGTGGGTCTAGTTTGTGAGGTACAGGAGTGATTCTGGTAAGAATATCGGAGCTCTTGACTATCTTGGATTTAGCTTTCCACGCTTTACGAAGTGCATTAAGCCATTCCCAGAATGAGACTTCCTAAAGAATTTGGTCTCTCACTTGGAATTCCAAAGGTTCTTTCTTTTGCTTAACTTCCCAGTCAAGGGCCACCCCCTACTGGGTCAAAGTCATAAGGGTTTCTGTAATTTGCGAGGAGTTCTTGATGATCGATGATAGTAGGTCTATAAGACCTAGAATTTGGCGAATTCCTGTTGGCAGCTCTAGTGTCGACAAATTCTCAACGGTTTTGATAAATTGATATAGTACTCAGGAATTTCCACATCACTAATAGTGTGTCTTAGAAAATTTTGACTCTTCAATTCCAAAACTCGTGTTCAGAGAACTTTGCGAGAAGTATCTCCTAGGGTAATGTTTCCGCGGGTTCCTTCTTACTACGAGGGTAGATAAGTAAGTCGTTACATGGAGAATGATGAACTGATCCAAGTAAGAAAGACGGACTCTATTCATTAAACTCGTGAATGCTTCGGGCGCATTGCTCCTATCCGAGAGGTATCACTACGGACTCGAAGCGTCCGCATCGAGTTCAGAAGGTAGTCTTCCGGACATCCTTCCCTAACACTCAAATTGGTGATATTCGGATCTCAGGTCCATTTCTGAAAGTCATCCTTTCCTTGCGTTTGCTCAACCACTTCATCTATGCGGGGAAGAGGCAACGATTTCTAATGGAAAAATCTGGACGGAGTTCTCGATAGCCGAGGTACATATGATGCAATCTGTCGATCTCTGTAAGAATAAGACCGGAGCTCTCCAGGGTGAGGAATCTGGTCTTCCAATTCTATTGCTGAGTAGTTCGCTAAGTTGTCCGGACTGTTCTTGCGGAGCTCTCCAGGGTGAGGAATCTGTCGATCTCTGTAGGGCAATCTGTTTACAGAAGTCGTACTGGATTCTAAGTTTGTTCACATGACGATGCGATTACTCGTAGTCTTAGGCAATTCTCCGTCCTGAAGTTCATATTAGAATTCATATATGGTTCAATGATCACAATCTCGTGTATACGAGTCGTATATAAATAAGACTGAAAAGGTAGTCGAATAATTGATTCTTCTTTAAGCTCACCTCTCATTGAGGAAAAGAAGTTGAAGTGCAATCATCAATTCTAAACCTGTAGAACCTTGATTATATATCACTCTTATGTATAGATTCTTCAGTGACAGATCAACCGTATGGATCCTTGGATTGAACTTGACATACTATACGAGTGGTACTTCGGGGATTTCTTCGGAAAAGAAAAGAACTATGAGGTACTCCATGCATGAGTACTTCGGTGTTCTCATATGACGGCTTTGCTAGAAAGACGATTACTGATAAAGAGATGTACATATGAAGCTGTTTTTGTGAGGATCAAATTGAATCGAGTCGTATGATAATGTCGGAATCATACGGAAACTTAAAGACGTTAGATTTGAACGTAAGACGTTTACAGACAAAACACAACTGTGCTATACCGACAGGATCCCGCAAAAGATAAGACTCTAGTTGCACTATTTTTAAAGATTTTTTAAAACATACAAAATACTGACGATTGGGAGGGAACCTATACTATAGTAGGGTCCTTAACTGCCTCTTTCCATTCTGAGGTCAAACTCCTCCGGATTCGCCGTTGTCCTTCTCTGCTGGACAGTCCCTCTTGAAGTTTCCCATGAAGCCACATAGATGGCATATCCGAGAGGTTTGGACATTTGTGTTTGAAGTAATGTGTTGGATCTGGGTCCTGCAACAGCTGGTAGTATTTCCATTCTTGTTGCACTTAAAACAGTGTAACGGACGACAACTACCCAGATGATGAAAGCTACACTCATAGCATTTCGGTAGGTTTCCGGCATATTGCCTGGCTGGTGTAGGGACTATTAGGACACTAGAAGGAATGCTAGTAAGATGTACAGATGTCGTAGCTGTGAAGGTCGTTACCGGTGGTTGTTTCTTGTTCGCCGCTCGAAGCGATTTGTCCTTCTTTTTGGCCCAAAACTTCCGTTTGTTACTCTTGGTCTTGGAACTCAGGGTATCGTGGTAGTTTGTTGCTCGTTGAGGTACTTTATTGTCACCTGGATTGGAATTGTTGTTAACAACTCCGCTAACATTCACGTTGTTAGCGTTAAGGTGGGTCAGAATAGTTGACACGGCAGCCGAGACTGCAGCTTGAAAGGTAGTCGCATCAATCTGAAGGGTCGGTGCTTGGTTGATGGGTTGATCGTTTTTCTTAGGTGACATGATTCTGTTTCACGAAAGGAAAATAAATTTGTGAGCGAGCATGGTTGAATCTAGACGTAGTTCGACTGTTTATGTAAAGAATAGAAGTATGTTCTCGTGAATTTGACCTACATCCCTATGATGCAGTCCTAATACAGATTGGAAGTATGTTCGCGAAGGTTTGACCTACATCCCTATGATGCAGTCCTAGTACTGGGTGGGAGTAAGTTCGTAAAATGGTCTCAAGACGTTTGTCGTTCAAGCCGAGGTATCGATGGTTGGTGAATAACATGATCCAACCAGTAAAAGAGACTTGGAAGTGTCTCCGGAGTTAAATTACTATCGTCCAATGACTTGACTAAAGCATGTTTCAGATAGACTCCAATGAAAGTATGATAAGAGTACTTGAATAAAGAACGACACAGAAGTTAGCCGATTATCAAAATCTTTGATATTCATGACATAAAAGTTCGGGAAATGACCTTGTAAAAAGGTCTTACATCATATCCAGAGAAGATAGTCCTTGACAGCATAAAGACCTAACCAAAAGTACTTACGGTACAAGATAATTTCATAGAAAATGCCACTTTGGGCATAAACAAAAAAACGAATCCTTTTAACAAGGAAAAATAAAGTAGAGCATCCACTACTGGCGATGGTCATCCCTCTGGTGAACTCTCAGTTAAGCCAGTTAACGTTCCACATCAAGTAGGTGTCTTTCGTACACCCTCTGGCATACTCGGAGCTCTATGACTTCGGCTCGTGATTCAGCCAGTGCTTGCAGCAGGGTTTCATGGTTTCTCTCAGATCTCTCACGAGCATCTTCTAGACGAATGGTGTGGAGGGTATGCATTCTCGCATCGGCGACAACTTCTGTGATATGATGTAGGGTTGTCCTGCCTTGAATCTCATTTCGGGCCACTCTGCAGACCAAGATTGGCAAGATTCTGTCTGCTGAGTCCCCATTGCTTAGGTCATAAAAGCTTCGATCACCATTAAATGTCATGGGCTAATCTTGTCCTTGGCTCCATGTTTCCAAGCATTCCACCCACTCAGGCTTCGCGTCATGAAAAGCCGGACGAGGATTAGGAATTAGAACGGGAGCTGCCTGGGGTAGGTTCTCAACCTCGGGTTTGGAGTTAGCACTGTCCGAAAGGTCTTCATCATGGTGATCATTCAAAGGGATAGGATGATCATTCTCTGGTTTTTCTCCAAACCAACCAGCAATGACTTCGGAAGATACTAGTTGTCGTGGGGATGGAGTCCAGCCATGTTATCTACGCGAGAATTGGGGTAACAAAATAATCATTAGACAAACTATCTAGATAATTATTTAGAAAATCTGCATTACTTACATCGCCATTTGTGAAGTGCATACCAGTTATATGTAATCGAAACAGGATAGGCCTTCGAATAAGTGACCTTAACTCCAAATTCACACAGAATAGGAGTAAAGTAAAATTTTCACAGTTTCTAAGTCTATAACATCCTAATTACATATAGCCTTAGTGTATCCACTTAGCAACTATCAACTTCGTAATGAAGATCCCGTTTTAGTTCTCAAGTATAAAGTACTTATAATAACACCAAATACTCCTATAGTATTTTAAGTTTAATGTTATGTTCCACTGTTCTTATTGTGGTATTGTTGGTAAGATTTTAGACTTCTTGCAACCACACAACTACACTTAGGCACATGCTAGTCAACCCTCGGATAATATAGTTGATCAGGCTATATCTTCCCAGTTTTTACTATACGTCTCTAAGTCCACCTGTGTTGCCCAACAATCGTAATTCTTTTGTACTGTCCTAGTGACACTGATTTTAGTATGAATGCAGGCACGTATACTAAATTAAATATTTTACTATTCAAAGTATAAACTCTTGGTCAGATTATTTTTAATCCCTATGTATTTATAGTCAGTATATCTTTTATGGGTTGATATACTTAATTCACTATAAACAATGCTCTGATACCAATATGTCACACCACAAAACCAAGAACGGCGGAAACGTTCTGGGGCGGAGGACGTCATGTATAGTATCACAACAATGGAAAGTAGTAAATAAGAAACAACATCAATCATTGCATTAATAATATAATTTTAATACAAGTGATCTGTCAAATATAATAGACACTAAAGTATAATCAAAACGAAAGATGAGTCTTGAACGAGCTCCATCTTCTCTAAACCTTGCATCTGTACCTGTCTACTCTTGACCTGTGGATACAAGTTATTTTGAAAGAGAGTATCAGCTTTAAAGCTGGTGAGATCATAAGTATTAATGTGTCTTAATTTGTATGTAAGTATTTGTTTGACATGTAATGAAAGACTTGAAAATGTTTTGAAAGAAAGTTCATGTAAGTATGAAAATGTTTGTAAAACAACTGTAAACGTTTGAAAAACCCTAGAAATCCCTATGATTCCTAATATTATATAAGAGAGTCTTCTACCAAGACCTAACTGTTCTAAATGTAATCTTCTACCAAGACTTAACTGTTCTAAATGTAGTCTTCTACCAAGACTTAATTGTGCTACTATTATTATTATTATAAGAAATTGTATCCTTTGGTACTAAGCTACTCAAATAATTCACCTCATCGGTTATGTGAATGGGTCACAAGATAAAGGTAATAATATAAATAACCTAAGTATTGCCCTTTGGTACTAGGGTAACTAACAGTGTTAACTGAAGACATCGGTAGATGTACATTTACCTCTGTTGCTAACAGCTGGGTATAGGAATAGTTAGGCCCTTAAAGTATACCTGTAATGGTATCAACCGTTGACATCTGTGGATGTGCTTTTACCTCTGTAGCTAACAAAGATTCTAGGAATGGTTAATCCCGCAACGTATCCTTTGGTACTAATAATTCATCATATGTTATCTATGTAAACGTACTCATGTGAGTGTACTCATGTAAATGTACTCATGTAGATGTATCTATATAACTGTACTCATGTAAATGTAATCATGTAAATGTACTCATGTAAATGTACTCATGTAAATGTAATCATGTAAATATATCTATGTAATATTATAGTAATGCACTTTATGTACTAGTTGTGACGTGTCTTCTCTCTCTATCTAGCAAGTATTGACTCATGAATGAACTGACTCATTGTATGATATCGTGTTCTAGTAATAGTTCTAGTATCTTCCTAAACTACCCATATGGTAGCTTACTAGTAATGTAACTGGCACGTATGAACATGGAAGTATACCCTTGCTACCCAAGGGTATTGAATGAACTGGGAAAACCTTTATGACTATATATGTACATATGATATATAATTAAAATTTAAACAACCTTCGAACGGATACCCAATGTCCCACCAGACCACATCTCAAGCGCGAAAAGGAAATAGGGTGGATAGCCTTCCTAAGTCTTTTAAACATTTCTTATATAACTGTACATATATAGGCATGCAATTGATAATATAAAAGCATAAATATAAGTTTTGTAAAACCTTTGAACATAATTATTATCTAAGAAAAGATCGACTTGATGTCAATCTATAAAACGGTTTGAAGGAATGGGTTAGATAAAACAGTTTAAGTATAAAGAAACATTTCTTTGAAACACAATTGTAAATGAGTTTGAAATGAAACATACGGAGTAAAATGTACAGTTTAATAAGGAGTTTTAAACATATAAAGTGTTTATGAAAATCATTTGAAGGAAACTGTTTGGTAAAATGGCTAACGAATAGTAAATCATTTGAATGTTGCTTATTAATCATATGTGATTGATATAATAAGTAGCATGATTCTACTTGTACCCCCCCTCCCCCATAAAGCATTTAAAAACATTTAAAACATTGATTAAGGGGTATGAACTCACCTGTAGCAAGTGGATCGGAAGGAAGTGTTGGATAAGTGCTTGGTGTCAAGTGAAGACTTAGACACGCACAAAGATCCTAATAACATATAGGCACCCTAAGGCAGCACTTTGCATGGTGAAGCATCTAGGCACCCTAAGGCAGCACTTTGCACTTAATCTTGGTGTTTCCGGTTTTGGGACCTCCCAAAACCGTGAACACCTTTAACATAGTGTTCTTGGGACTTTTCTTTGATGCTAACATGTAATACAAGCTTAATAAGACTCAAGCATGGAAGTACTTACTATAAGGAAGCTTGAATTGAGCTAAAAGTCCAAGAACACTTAGTGTGTGTTCTTGGTGTTCTTGGTGTTTTCGGAAATCTAATCAAAACACAAAAATCGATGGATGAAAAGATGTAGAATCACTAGATTAAGTGTTATACCAACTTGAAATGGCTAGAACACTTACAAGTTTGAAGATCTTGAATTAAATCTTGGATGATACTTGAGAGAGTTTTTGAGTTTACTCTTTTGGTTATTGGGGAGTAAACATAAAATGACTAGTTTGAGGAGTAAACTCATGCTTAATGCATGAGTTCACGGTTTTTGGATGATTTTTCGACCCAAACATAAAATTTTGGCCGTGAACTTCTAAGACACGAGGTGTTTGCGGTTTTTAAATTTCAAAACCCGAGACGGCACTTTCTTTCGCCCGTTCGTTTAAAGAATAATATTAAAATAATCAAACGAACTTTAAATTTGCTAAAAATAAGTAATAATGTAATTGACCTATAAATCGAAGTGATTGACTTTTAGGGTTTGACCGAATAAAAATTTCAGGTTGTCACACTGAGTGTTAGTTCGATGAGGAACTCGTCGAGTCTATGTCGAACTCGACGAGTAGTATCGGGCTAAAGCAAGAAAGTGAGAGTAAGGACTCGACGAGTTGGTGACCCAACTCGACGAGTCAGGTCAACTGAATGTTGACTTTGACCGATAGGTTGACTTTGACCAAGGATAAGATAGTGTTTTTACCTCAGTATTATTATCAGTATTTGATTGAGGGTACTTATGGAAATTATAGTCGGGGTGAAGCCGGAGCCGCATCAGACAGATTCCAAAGCAGTTCTTTCAGCAGCTAGGCTACGAGGTGGGTTTCCTTCCAGTAGGAACGGGTCTAAGGCCACAATGTCGGCTCGTGTAATTAGTAGTAGTTTCCGGACTTCGGTCCTTTACAGTAGTTAGAATGTTTGATGCCTTCGTGGCTCAGACAGGTTTTATGTGTTATTGTAACGACCCGTCTCCGGTATGATAATTCCTTGGCATTTATTTTGAAGTTTTATAGGAGGGACTCGGCGAGTTCATAGCCTGACTCGCCGAGTAGGGTCGGGATTTCGAGCACGTGATTAGCTGGCGACTCGGCGAGTTCATATTCTGCACTCGGCGAGTCTGTCCGTCTGGGAGAAACCCTAAATCCCCGGGTTGCCCACTATTTAAGCCACCTTATAGCCCCCAATCTCGCCTCCTTCACCCTCTAAAGCTGTGAGAAAAACCCTAATTCGTTCTTGAGTGATTCTAAGTGATTTTGTGTGCTATTGTGAAGGCTTGAAGAAGGAGAAGAAGAAAGGAGCAAGGAGAAGGATTGTAGAGCAGAGTTTCAAGGGAAAGCAAGAGCTCTTTGAGGTATTCTTCAGTTTTCCTTCTCTTTTATGCCTTAAAACCCTTTCTAGATCTTGTTAATGCCTTTCTCAAAGCTTTATGTTGATATGGAAGCTCTCTTATGCCGTGATAACCTTAGATCTGTTCATTTAGGAGTTGTAGAGCCCAGATCTATTGCCTTTATGGAGCTATTTTGCATATTAACCCTAGATCTACCCCTTTTAAGCATCTTTTAGCCTTTATTCCCTTGTTCATGCGTTTGTACACGTAAAGTTGGAAACTTTACGTGGTAAATCAGCTGATTGGACTCAGATCTATCATTTGTATGTATTGGATTCGAGCAGAATCGAGTGTAGAATAGTTGCATGGCGGTGACTCGGCGAGTCGAGTCGCGAGTCCCCGATTTCTTCCTTTTGAGCGGTGTCGAGTGGGACCAGTGAGTAGTGGAGTGGACTCAGCGAGTTTGAGGGTAGACTCAGTAATGGAGGGACTCGACGAGTTGTTCATACAACTTGGCGAGTCCAAGGAAATCTTCTTTAGCTCAAGAACAACTCGTCGAGTTGTTCATATGACTCGGCGAGTCGGATGAAGATTGTCTGAGTTCTTGGATCGAATGAGTACTCGTCGAGTCGATGCCATACTCGACGAGTAGCAGCGAGTAGGGTCGAGGAGTGAGAATAGGGACTCGGCGAGTTGGCGGCCCAACTCGGCGAGTCAGGTCAACTGTGGGTTGACTTTGACCGAGAGTTGACTTTGTCTGAGAGTTGACCTTGACCAACAGTTGACTTTGACCAAGGGTAAAAGAGTCATTTTACCTAGTACAGTGTTTAGTATTTGATTGAGTGTGTTTATGGACTTGTAGCCGGGGAGATACCGGAGCAGCAGCAGTTAGCCCTCAGAGCTATTCACTCAGCAACCAGTTCACGAGGTGAGTTTCCTTTCAGTAGGAACGGGTCTAAGGCCACAATGCCGGCCCGTTTAGCTAGCAGTAGTATCCGGATTTCGATCCGATGCAGTAGTTAGCATGTTTGATGCCTTCGTGGCTCAGACAGGATTATGTGTGTTCATGTCAGTGATATGTTTATGCTATGATCAGTCAGCTTCGGACTTCGGTCCGATGTCAGCTTCGGACTTCGGTTCGATGTAGGGGACAAGGTCCCAGTTAGCTTCGGACTTCGGTCTGATGTGAGCTTCGGACTTCGGTACGATGTAGGGGACAAGGTCCCAGTCAGCTTCGGACTTCGGTCCGATGTCAGCTTCGGACTTCGGTCCGATGGAGGGGGCAAGGCCCCAGTCAGTTAGCTTCGGACTTCGGTCCGATGTAGGGGACAAGGTCCCAGTCAGTCAGCTTCGGACTTCGTCCGATGGAGGGGGCAAGGCCCCAGTATGTGCTTGATATGTTATTGTATGGTATGTGGTAGTTTGGGGGAGCTCACTAAGCTTCGTGCTTACAGTTTCAGTTTTGGTTTCAGGTACTTCCGCAAGCAGAGGGAAGAGCACGGGATGATGGCATCACACACACCACAGCTTCATCTTTTATCCTAGGAGTTGATGTAGTTTTTGATTTTTATATGACATGGATATGATACAGTTTCCACACAGTGTTGTTTTTATTATGGTTGGGATACATCACGTATGGTTTTTATGATATGACACTCAGATTATGGTTTTTGGTTATATTGAAAAATGAAATTTTTGGGTCGTTTCAAGTTGGTATCAGAGCCCTGGTTTGAGGGATTCGGATGCACTTCCGGGTGTATCTGAACTCAAACTAAAGGGAAATAAAAAGATTTTTCTAAAAAGGAAAATGTTTTCTAAAAGAGTTTTGAAAGCACTTAGAAGGAAAGAAATTTTTTTTAAACAAGATAAGGGTGTGGTGCATGCGATCAGCCGAGCTCAAGTAAGTACTCCCAAATTACCCATACAAGTAAATTGTTCAGTTTCAGTTTCAGTAGAACAGCATGCTAGTATAGGACTAAGGATCTAGGAGGATGCCTTATATGCCTGCTTTATGTGTTACAGCTTTATGAGTATTGCATGATTGTATCGAGTAGACAGCAGTAGGATAGCCTGTTTAGGTTATGCCTTATAGTATGAGCTTAGCATTGTATGCTAGTACAGTTTCTCGTTATGAGAATAGTTTTGCCTGAGTATGTTTCCCTTATGCGAATGCTGCTTGCTTTGTGCTTTGTGGGACTCTGAGTGGTGGGAGTTAGCCATTAGGTGAATACGCCACATCACATGTGATCAGGGTTGAATAATCTCAGAGTGCTGGATTTGGTCCTATTGCACAGCTCTTGTTTGAGTCCAACCGTTATAGGGACGAGTCCTTTACTTGAAGGATTATCTGAGCCTCGTCACATGTGATGGTGTTCAGGTGGTGGCTAATTAGCATTATAAGGAGGCCTTCAGCAGCTGAGGACTAGTTGTGTTGAGTCTGAGGTTTCCCTAGGGCAAGCCTAGGATGAGAGTGGCAGAGGTCAGCAGTAGTAGAAGTGACTTGGTGGAGTCAAGGCGGTTCTTGAGGAAAGTACGGACAGATGTGGAAGGTAGTATGGGCCCGTACTACTGAAAGCAGAGGATCCGTACTCGAATCAAGGAAGGCCGTGACAAGGCCAGGAAGCTAGTAGTAGTATCAATGATCCCTTGAGATATTTCAGTTTTCTGATATTGCTATGATGTGTTTCAGTATGGTGGTTTTGCGTCCGAGGACAGCAGCCGGCAGTGGAGGTGTCGGGGAGGGATCAGGATCAGGCTCGGGGAGCGAGCACATGGATGAGCAGACCAGAGAGTTTCTTTCTTCAGAGATTACTCGTATCATTTTAGAGCAGACTCCTGTGATCTTCGGTTCGATCAAGGAGGGGATTCTAGAGCTGATGGATGAGAGATTGGGCACCTTCCGTGCCGAGGTGGCGGCCATGATAGGGTCGCGCACCCTTACTTTCAGGGAGTTCAGGGCATGTGGAGCTCCGGACTATCATGGGGCGCGAGACCCCATAGCGAGTACCAAATGGTTGGCGGATGTGGCCAACGCTTTCCGCACTAGTAGATGTCCCGAGGGGGACAAGGTCAGACTGGCGTCCTGTCTTCTGAAGGACAGGGCACGGGATTGGTGGGAGGAGGTCGGACATGCCATTGGAGATGATGCAGCATTGGACGCCATGACCTGGGCTGATTTCTCTACCAGATTCAGGGCGGAGTTTGCACCGGTTATTGAGGTGCAGCAGCTAGCTAGGGAGTTTCAGGACCTCACCCAGACTATAGAGACAGTGGCGGAGATCACCGCCAAGTTCAGGGAGAGGGCTCTTCTCATTCCTCAGTACGTGGCTGATGAGGAAATGAAGAAGGCACGTTATCATGAGATGTTGCGGAGCGATATCCGCCAGTTTGTGAGCCGATCCAGCTGTAAAACGCTGGAAGATATGATTGCTAGGGCTCGGGAGAGGGAGATCGATCTCGAGATGGAGAAGAAGAGGAAACCGGAGGCGGTTTCGGGTTTAGGCGGTTCGGGCAAAAAGCCCACGGTTTCAGATCACAGGTCCAGGGGACAGCCGAGCCACGGTCGATGTGGTAGGTGTGGGAAGATGCACGAGGGGGCGTGCAAGGCAGGGAGTTCCGGATGCTTCAAATGTGGTCGGATTGGACATGTGAGTAGGGATTGTACGGCTCCTGCTACTTCTGTTGCAGCATCAGGTCTAATTTGCTTTCAGTGCAATCAGAGGGGACATAAAAAGTCCCAGTGTCCGAGCTTAGCCGCAGCAGGGAAGGTGGTTGCACCTGCCCCTGCTACCTTGAGGATTACAGATGGCCGGCAGGGCCGAGCCGAGACGCCAGTGGCGAAGAGCAGAGCGTTTCAGATGACAGCAAAGGAGGCACGAGCGACTCCTGATGTGGTGACGGGTATGTATCTTCCCTTCATCGCTTTATTATTATTATCATTTGAGTATTGCTTATGATTGTATGTTTTATTCAGGGTCGTTCTCTGTGAACGGCATTTCTGCTATGGTATTATTCGATTCAGGGGCTACCCGGTCTTTCGTATCGCTTGCGCTTAGCAAGAGATTTAGTAGAGCTCCTGGGGAGCTGGATTGTCCACTAGAGGTTGAGATAGCAGCTGATAGGACCGTGAGGGTCGGCAGAGTGCATAGAGGGTGTTCCCTTCAGTTGTTTGATGAGCAGTTTTTCAGTGGACCTGGTACTTATTCCCCTGCGAGGGAATAAGGTTATTGTGGGCATGGATTGGCTAAGCCCCAATGGGGCGGTGATTGATTGTGAGCTTCAGCTAGTGAGGGTTCGCACTCCCAGTGGGGGAGAGTTAGTGATTCAGGGCGAGAGGCCACAGCGTGGACCGACCTTTTGTTCCGCCGCAAGGGCGAGGCGCTTTGTTCAGCAGGGTTGCGCCGGTTTTGTAGCTTACGTCTTGGATGCCCGGGAGAAGGGCAAGACGACAGTTGATGATGTTCCTATTGTTCGAGACTACCCGGACGTGTTTCCCGAGGATTTGTCGGGGATACCTCCTGAGAGACAGGTCGAGTTCAGGATCGACTTAATTCCTGGTGCGGCTCCGATAGCCAAAGCACCGTATCGACTAGCTCCCCCTGAGATGCAGGAGTTGTCTACACAGCTGAAGGAGCTGTTAGACAAGGGTTTCATTCGGCCGAGCAGTTCGCCTTGGGGAGCGCCGATCCTGTTTGTGAGGAAGAAGGATGGGTCGCATCGTATGTGTATAGATTATCGGGAGTTGAATAAGGTAACGGTGAAGAACCGTTACCCACTTCCGAGGATAGATGATTTGTTTGATCAGCTTCAGGGAGCGTCTTGGTTCTCCAAGATCGATCTACGCTCCGGTTATCATCAGATGCGGGTTAGAGATGAGGATGTACAGAAGACTGCTTTCAGGACCAGGTATGGTCATTATGAGTTTGTGGTGATGCCATTTGGGCTCACCAATGTTCCAGCCGCGTTCATGGATCTCATGAACTGCGTGTGCAGGCCGATGTTGGATCGGTCAGTGATAGTATTCATAAATGATATCTTGGTATATTCCAAGACGCAGGAGCAGCATGAGGAGCACCTGCGGGAGGTGTTGGAGGCTTTGAGGAGGGAGAGACTTTTCGCAAAGTTCTCCAAATGTGAGTTCTGGTTGCGCGAGGTGCAGTTCTTTGGTCACCTCGTCAACCAGAAGGGTATTTTGGTAGATCCGGCCAAGATAGAGGTTGTGATGCAGTGGGAGGTCCCGAAGTCTCCATCTGAGATTCGGAGCTTCCTAGGGTTGGCAGGGTATTATCGGAGATTTATTCAGGATTTCTCCAAGATAGCAGTGCCGCTCACCCGACTGACCAGGAAGTCAGTGGTATTTCGTTGGGGTCCTGAGCAGCAGTCAGCGTTCGAGACCCTCAGGCAGAGATTGTGCGAGGCTCCGATGCTTACCTTGCCAGAGGGAGTAGAGGACTTCGTAGTCTATTGTGATGCCTCGATCACAGGTATGGGAGCAGTTTTGATGCAGCGAGGTCATGTGATAGCTTATGCCTCGAGACAGTTGAAACCTCACGAGGCTAATTATCCTACCCATGATTTGGAGCTGAGGGCAGTTGTGTTTGCCCTCAAGATTTGGAGGTATTACCTTTATGGGGTCCGTTGTACTATTTACACGGATCACAAGAGTTTGAGGTACCTTATGGATCAGCCGAGTCTGAACATGAGGCAGAGGAGGTGGTTGGATGTGCTAAAGGATTACGATTGTGAGATCCTTTACCATCCAAGAAAGGCCAACGTGGTGGCCGACGCCCTAAGCCGCAAAGTGTCGGCGGGCCCTATCAGAGATCTATGCTTGAGGATGACAGTGATCACTTCGTTGTTGGAGCAGATCAAGGAGGCTCAGGTGGAGGGCCTCAAGGAGGAGAGACGGAAGTGTGAGAGGATCGTGGGCCGAGTAGCCTCGTTTGATTATGATAGTCGTGGTTTGCTGACGCTTCACGGGAGAGTGTGGGTACCGTACTGGGGTGGAGTACGGCAAGTGTTGATGGATGAGGCTCATAAGTCTCGGTTTTCTATCCACCCAGGGGCGACAAAGATGTATCGAGAGATGCCTGACCTGCCGGAAGGTCAAGGCGGAGCACCAGAGACCTCACGGCAGGATGCAGCCGTTAGACATTCCCGTGTGGAAATGGGAGGACATCACCATGGATTTTGTCACCAAGCTTCCCCGGACCGCACATGGAGTGGATTCGATATGGGTAGTAGTGGATCGGTTGACGAAGAGTGCTCATTTTATCTCGATCCAGGAGAGTATATCGGCGGAGAAGTTAGCCGATATCTATGTGCGAGAGATTGTGGCACGTCATGGAGTGCCGGTATTGGTGGTGTCAGACCGAGATGTCCGTTTCACATCCAGGTTCTGGAAGCGGTTCCACGACGAGATGGGTACTCGTCTCCATTTCAGCACCGCTTTCCACCCTCAGACAGACGGGCAGAGCGAGAGGACGATTCAGACTCTCGAGGACATGCTTAGGGCATGTGTCCTAGATTTCGGTGGCAGTTGGGTTACGTATCTTCCGTTAGCGGAATTCTCGTATAACAACAGTTATCATGCGAGCATTGATCGACCTCCCTTTGAGATGTTGTATGGGAGGAAGTGTAGGACCCCGATTTGTTGGGGCGAGGTCGGTCAGCGGGTCATCGGGAGCACGGAGGTGGTGCTCAAGACGACTGAGTTGATCCAGCAGGTCCGTAGTAGACTGCAGACTGCTCAGAGTCGGCAGAAAAGCTACGCCGATAGGAGGCGTTCGGACTTGGAGTTCCAGGTGGGGGATATGGTCCTTCTGAAGGTCTCACCTTGGAGGGGTGTCATCAGGTTCCGGAAGAAGGGCAAGTTGGGCCCCAGATTTATTGGTCCTTTCAGGGTTTTGGCCCGGGTGGGTCGGGTTGCTTATCGGTTAGATCTTCCCGAGGAGCTTAGTCAGATCCACAACACTTTCCATGTGTCTCAGTTGAGGAAGTGTTTGGTGGATGAGTCAGCAGTCGTTCCCCTAAAGGATATTCAGGTTGATAGTAGCCTGAATTACATCGAGAGGCCGGTCGCGATTCTGGACCGGAAGACCAAGACCTTGAGGAACAAGGTAATTCAGTTAGTGAAGGTGCAGTGGCAGCACCGGAAGGGATCGGAATGGACGTGGGAGGCTGAGGAGGAGATGAGGGAGCACTACCCAGAGATATTTGCAGATTCAGCCGTAGCAGATTTCGAGGGCGAAGTTTGAGATAAGTGGGGGAGAATTGTAACGACCCGTCTCCGGTATGATAATTCCTTGGCATTTATTTTGAAGTTTTATAGGAGGGACTCGGCGAGTTCATAGCCTGACTCGCCGAGTAGGGTCGGGATATCGAGCACGTGATTAGCTGGCGACTCGGCGAGTTCATATTCTGGACTCGGCGAGTCTGTCCGTCTGGGAGAGACCCTAAATCCCCGGGTTGCCCACTATTTAAGCCACCATATAGCCCCCAATCTTGCCTCCTTCACCCTCTAAAGCTGTGAGAAAAACCCTAATTCGTTCTTGAGTGATTCTAAGTGATTTTGTGTGCTATTGTGAAGGCTTGAAGAAGGAGAAGAAGAAAGGAGCAAGGAGAAGGATTGTAGAGCAGAGATTCAAGGGAAAGCAAGAGCTCTTTGAGGTATTCTTCAGTTTTCCTTCTCTTTTATGCCTTAAAACCCTTTCTAGATCTTGTTAATGCCTTTCTCAAATCTTTATGTTGATATGGAAGCTCTCTTATGCCGTGATAACCTTAGATCTGTTCATTTAGGAGTTGTAGAGCCCATATCTATTGCCTTTATGGAGCTATTTTGCATATTAACCCTAGATCTACCCCTTTTAAGCATCTTTTAGCCTTTATTCCCTTGTTCATGCATTTGTACACGTAAAGTTGGAAACTTTATGTGTTAAATCAGCTTATTGGACTCAGATCTATCATTTGTATGTATTGGATTCGAGCAAAATCGAGTGTAGAATAGTTGCATGGCGGTGACTCGGCGAGTCGGAAGAACGACTCGGCGAGTCGAGTCGCGAGTCCCCGATTTCTTCCTTTTGAGCGGTGTCGAGTGGGACCAGTGAGTAGTGGAGTGGACTCAGCGAGTTTGAGGGTAGACTCAGTAATGGAGGGACTCGACGAGTTGTTCATACAACTCAGCGAGTCCAAGGCAATCTTCTTAAGCTCAAGAACAACTCGTCGAGTTGTTCATATGACTCGGCGAGTCGGATGAAGATTGTCTGAGTTCTTGGATCGAATGAGTACTCGTCGAGTCGATGCCATACTCGACGAGTAGCAGCGAGTAGGGTCGAGGAGTGAGAATAGGGACTCGGCGAGTTGGCGGCCCAACTCGGCGAGTCAGGTCAACTATGGGTTGACTTTGACCGAGAGTTGACTTTGTCTGAGAGTTGACCTTGACCAACAGTTGACTTTGACCAAGGGTAAAAGAGTCATTTTACCTAGTGCAGTGTTTAGTATTTGATTGAGTGTGTTTATGGACTTGTAGCCGGGGAGATACCGGAGCAGCAGCAGTTAGCCCTCAGAGCTATTCACTCAGCAGCCAGTTCACGAGGTGAGTTTCCTTTCAGTAGGAACGGGTCTAAGGCCACAATGCCGGCCCGTTTAGCTAGCAGTAATATCCGGATTTCGATCCGATGCAGTAGTTAGCATGTTTGATGCCTTCGTGGCTCAGACAGGATTATGTGTGTTCATGTCAGTGATATGTTTATGCTATGATCAGTCAGCTTCGGACTTCGGTCCGATGTCAGCTTCGGACTTCGGTTCGATGTAGGGGACAAGGTCCCAGTTAGCTTCGGACTTCGGTCTGATGTGAGCTTCGGACTTCGGTACGATGTAGGGGACAAGGTCCCAGTCGGCTTCGGACTTCGGTCCGATGTCAGCTTCGGACTTCGGTCCGATGGAGGGGGCAAGGCCCCAGTCAGTTAGCTTCGGACTTCGGTCCGATGTAGGGGACAAGGTCCCAGTCAGTCAGCTTCGGACTTCGTCCGATGGAGGGGGCAAGGCCCCAGTATGTGCTTGATATGTTATTGTATGGTATGTGGTAGTTTGGGGGAGCTCACTAAGCTTCGTGCTTACAGTTTCAGTTTTGGTTTCAGGTACTTCCGCAAGCAGAGGGAAGAGCTCGGGATGATGGCATCACACACACCACAGCTTCATCTTTTATCCTGGGAGTTGATGTAGTTTTTGATTTTTATATGACATGGATATGATACAGTTTCCGCACAGTGTTGTTTTTATTATGGTTGGGATACATCACGTATGGTTTTTATGATATGACACTCAGATTATGGTTTTTGGTTATATTGAAAAATGAAATTTTTGGGTCGTATTTTTGGGTCGTTTCAGTTATGTGTTTCGGGTATGGCCCGAATCAGTATGCAGTCTATGTTGTTATGATAGTTAATATGTGCATGCTATGTTATGTTCAGTAGTTCCGGACTTCGGTCTGATGCAGTCAGTTCCGGGCTTAGGCCTGATGCAGTTAGTTCCGGACTTCGATCCGATACAGTTGGTTCCGGACTCGGTCCGAGGCAGTTACTTCCGGACTTTGGTCTGATGCAGAGGGTAGGGCCCTGGTTAGTTCCGGACTTCTGTCCGATGCAATGGGCGGGGGCCAGTAGTTGTTTATATGTTTGTTTGGTATGAGGTAGTTTGGGGGAGCTCACTAAGGTTCGTGCTTACAGTTTCAGTTTTGGTTTCAGGTAGTTTCGCAAGTAAAGGGAAGAGCTCGGGATGATGGCATCGCACATACCACAACTTCAGCTTTATTCCTAGGAGTTCTGTTCAGATACTTAGACATGATTTGATATAGTTTTGACATGACATTTTATTATGTCTTTTGAGACACCCGACGTATGGTTTTTATTATATGACACTTAGTGTTATGACATTTATTATATGTAAAAACAAAAATTTTTGGGTCGTGTTTTTGGGATGTTTCATATATTTAATACTTTAATTAATACTTGTATTAAAATCATGTTCATGAAAGTGACTATGCACTTACACATAAACTCTTTAACATATATTTAACTTTTTAACAAATATTTAATAGTTTAATTAATAATTGTATTAAAATCATGTTCATGAAAGGTACTATGCACTGAAACATGAACTTTTAACATATATTTAACTCTTTAACATATATTTAATACTCTAATAAATACTTGTATTAAAATCATGTTCATGAAAGGGACTATGCGCTCACACATAAACTTATTAACGAATATTTAATACTTTAATTAATATTTGTATTAAAATCATTTTCATGAAAGGGACATATTTAACATATATTTAATTCTTTAATAGATAGTTAATACTCTAATTAATATTTTTATTAAAATCATGTTCATGAAAGGGACTATGCACTCACACATAAACTCTTTAACATATATTTAACTCTTTAAAGATATTTAATACTTTAATAATACTTGTGTTAAAATCATGTTCATGAAAGGGACTATGCACTCACAGATAAACTCTTTAACATATATTTAACTCTTAAACATATGATACTTTAATTACTACTTGTATTAAAATCATGTTCATGAAAGAGACTATGCACTCACTTGATAAAGTGACGACTCGAAACTCGGACATCACTTCGCTTCTTGCAACTGTCTTTTCCTTTGACGAAAACTATTATTATTATCATTACATTTTAGTCTAATATTTATTGCGACTAATTATTACTCTAGAGTCATCATTAACTCAAAGTGTACTTTCATGATCTATCAAGTAAGGAACAAACCAGGTAGGACCATATTGGAGGTAGGGTCTGTTTGGTATACGAAGTATACTGTTTGGAAATCCCACTTTAAACACCTCACTAAATCACAGCCAAGACATCATCATCATAAGTAAATTAATCAATATAACGACTTGGAATCACTGATAAATCTTGTTTTATAGGTTCATAATAACGATGATGAACTTAAACATAAGTTATACTTAAAGTATGGTAAGCATAACTCAACTTACAGGGGGTTTAGCGAGTAACCGAGCTCTGTGCAGGCAGAACTTCTGAGCCAAAGCTCTTCTTCTCAGGGCCTTCTGGTATTCCAATACTCACTACTAACACCAAGGAGGTGCTAGGGAAAGGCTTAGAGGGTTTGGGGGTGTTTGAGAGAGAATGGGTGAGAAAGGTGTGAAGAATGGAGTGATTTGCGCCTTCTAGTTATAAGTTGTGAATATGTTAAACATGGGGCATTCCCTAGCTAAATGTTGGGCATTCATTGGCCATGTGTAACCATCTGGTAGCAACGCGTGGGGAAGAAGCAATGGCTATGATCACGCTACGTGTCACTCGTTGGTTACTCCAAAAACTAATTATCTTCTAAAATCTGTAACTTTCGCATACGAGCTCTGTTTTTGACGTTATTCATATCCACGCATAGGTATCGACGGGATCAACAACTTTCTTTTAGACTCCATTAGCTAATTTTGAATTTATTTTTAAAGTTATGTTTTAACAGACTTAGATAGGTAAAGTCCGTTAAAAATTCATAACTTTGTCATCCGACGTCCGTTTTCGACTGTCTTTATATCGTTGATCTCCTATTAATGAGATCATCGGTTCTCATTTAGTTTGTGTTGGCTAAAAATCGATCGATCTAAAATTTGATTTTCGGGTAATGCAGTACAATGCTAAATCTTTGAAAAATCATAACTTCCTCAAACGAAGTCACGTTTGGACGTTCTTTTTATGTATGTTCTCGGTTTAACATATAATATGACTGTCATTTAGATCGCTAAGGCTAAAAAGTAGCTTAAAATTTTACTTTTTACGATACGCGGCGTCGTGCAGGTTTTGTCGAAAAATTTCGACGGGTCATAACTTCTTCGTTTTAAGTCGGATTTCAGCGTTCTTTATATGTATGGAATCCTTGTGACATATACTATAACTTTGGTTAAGATTATTTATGCTAAATAATCTTCTCTCAAAAATTCATTTTTAACGCTTATTATCTCTAGGTTGATTAGCCCGAATATATGGGAGTTACAAACACACTTTCTCAAAAACACAGCAACGTCCTCATCATCAAAAATCCAACAAAAAAGGTATTTGGTCACTTGTTGAAGGGCATATTGGCTGCTAGTATAGGTAATATGTTGCAATGGAAACAGAAACGAAAAATTTTAAATGACCATCTTAGTGAACATATTTCATACTGGCAAGCATGGAGTGATAAAATGTATGCTCTAAATCTATTGAGAGGACCCATGAAGAAAGCTTTCAAAGACTACGTTTATATTGTTACAAATTGGAGAAGATGAATCTAGGGACGGTTACAAATATATAGACGAGTTATGATAGCAAATTTGAATACTTTTTAATGGCTATTGGTTGTGTGGTAATATTTCTTACATAATGACTTCTTTATATTTAATGTTGTCACACGTGTGTTCAGTTTAATGATGTCATAGTAAATTATTTTTAGGTTCAAGCATTTCAAACAAGTTTGCATTCTATTATTATCATTGATGTAGCATACCTTAAAGGGAAATACTTGGGCACCATTTTCATATACGTAGGCATGGATGATAATAACCAAACTATCCCTATTGCATTTGGAGTTGGGAAAACTGAAAGTGTGGAGTCATGGAGCTGGTTTTATCAAGACTCGACGAATGTATCGGGGACATGTCGTGTTTGGCTATCATATCAGATAGATCCAAATTGAAATGACTATTCAAGTTTTATTCGCAAATGAATACCATGGCCTCTATTGTCTCCATTTGTTGATGAATATGAGAGCAAAGACCATCAAGCAAAAGAGAATAGATATTTTTTTAGGAGGCTACAAAAGCTTACCTATAATCTGATCCAACAAAGCTTGGGTAGGCTATGTCATGCACTAAATGAAGATTATCGTATATGGATAGAGAGAATTGGTTAAGAGAAATGCTCAAGGTCTTGTTTCCATGTGGTTTGGTACAATATTATGACATCATATAGTGTTGAGTCCATCAACGCATTATCAAGAGACGCACGAAAACTACCAATAACAATGTTGATTGATTTCTTTCGAGCAACTATGCAGCGATGGTGGTGTCAACGACGTAAAGGTAGAGGTAACGATTTATATAATAATACTTCAACCATATATTTAGTATAATAAACTGTGTATGAAAAGATACATGTACAAATATTTTTTGTAGCTAAAAGCAAAAAGGATATCACTGAGTATGCTGAGAAGGTTATTGATACGAGGATCAACAAATCCTCTGCTTATCGGGTATACCAGATTGATCAAAGCAGATATGAGGTCGCTAACCAAATGAAAAATGGTATAGTAAACTTTGAATCTCGTTGTTTCACGTGTGGGAAACGGAAATCATCAAATATACCTTGTTCTCATGCAATGTCGGAATTCAATGAACTAAGATATCAACACTGCAATACATGGGTGTCATCATATTTCACAATTGAAACATATCGATCAACATATAGAGAGGTTGTGTTTCCTATGCTACTTCCAGCTGAATACGAACAACTAGAAGAGATGATGGTTGTATTACCACCATTGATGGACAAGCGACAAGTCAGGTGACCACGAAACCATACCTTTATCACATCCCAAGGCGAAGTACCGATTCAAAAAAATGCATCCGTTGCCAAAGGATGGTTACACAAGCAGAAATTGTGACACTTCTTTTCATGTAGATTCAACAAAAACTGAAAGTTCTAGATGGACCAAATAAAGTGCCAAAAGTAATGTTAAGTCTAAGAGTAGATCTAACGTTAAAACTAATAAAAATAGTAATAAACAATATAATACCATTGACCTTAAAAACCCATGAAGATATTTGTAGAAAACTAGAATATTTTACATTGTTCGGAAACATAAAGTTTTTTTTTCTACATCGTCATAAGTAAATTTTTTAAAACACTCACAAGAAAAAACCATCACTCAAACATTAAGGTAATCCGCAACATCTATACAGTGGACACTCTCAATCCACCACAAAGCAACATGCTCCCATTGAGTAGGCTGCAACAATTCGTTAAGGGGGCGTTGGATAATTCAATATATAAAGGTTAATCTAAAGGTATTTTTTCATAAAGTTAACTTGGAAATTATAAGGTTAAATAAGCTACATACATCAGTAACATCAAGAATATGTTCACACTCAGCGGCGTGCAGATGCGTCATCCTAATTTAAGTAACTTCCTAAAGGATAACACCTGGTATATGGGAACTAGCTATACTACTATTTGAAAATGTCTTCACGATCTAAATCTACAAAATTAAGATGTTAAATAACTAATCAACTTAAAAAAAGTTATAATACTTGTTGCTTAAATTTTTTTTAACATAGTGCACATACGTTAAATGCATAGACAAATCCCTAAAGACAGTATGTGTGTCTACTAATGATTCTTGGCACATTGGGGTTCAAAAATTCCTCAATCTTGTCAAACATACTACGTAGTTGTTTGTTAGTGAAATCCCACATCACTCTACACCATGGGTAACTATGTCAACAATTACACTTAATAAGTATATCTATGATTTGATATATTGTGTGTAAAAAACTGTATACCTATTAAACTCGTCCAAATTAGATTCGAGTGTCATATGTTCAGCAATAACCGGTGGTCGAGGGTATTTTCCCAAAAATTCTTGCTCAAGATAAAACAACAGTGAGACTCTCATCACGTCTACATCATTTAATCGATGTACTAAGTTATTGAACATATAGATAAAGTCAACCACTCTCACCGAACATGAAAACGACACAAATAAGAACACACGTTGTCTGAACTCCAAAACCAGAACATGGAGGGAACTACTCCCTGAACCGTAAGTCGGTGACCAAGCATAATGCCTTCGTGTCAAAGCAATCCTGATAATTGCCAACAAGGAATAGAAGCTCTTGATGGGTTTTAGGCATAAGAACAATCCTATGTGCTCATACAAACCCTAATGCTTGGATCTAGGTTTCTCTATTGTACATGCTATGAATCCAAGACTAATAACGTTAGATCTAACATATTATCAACTGAATTAGGTTTTAGAGAATTACCTTTTATTGTTATATTGCAATAACAATCAATTTCTTGCTTGGATTGGCTTCAAAAGCTTAGTGCCTCAAGTGCTGCACCTCTAATGGAGTCACAAACACCTTATGCAACTTGGATGAAGAGGAGAAGAAGAGAGGCTGCCCAAAAAACGACTAGAAACCCTAGAGAATCAGTTGTCCACGTTTTTGGAGCCTAAGGGGTCCTTTATATACTTGTATGGGCTGCTAGGGTTTCAGTCAAAACCCTAATGGACAGCTTAAACTCTAAGCAGCCCATGGAACCTTCTGGATAAGGCCATGGACGAAAATATGATGGGCTTCCATCATAATTTCGTTCACCCCTTGATCCTTTAGCATTCCTTAGCCCAATAACTCAATAATCCAATAATTGCAGTCCAGTCCCCTGAATTTAATTAATCTCTTTTAGCCACAAAATTAATTATCAATTAATTATTGACTAATATTAATTAAACAATATGATTTCTCCTTTAATATATTATTCTCATAATATATTAATAAATCATATTTAAATCTTTCTCTCCTCAATTCATCCTACATATTGCTATGGTGAAGGCAACCCAAAAGGACCATGCTCATAATCGGGTCAAGTTCATACCAAAATAGTTATGGACTTAGACACTAATCCAATAGTCTCCCACTTGGATAAGTCTAATAACTATTTTCCGTATGACTTCATAACCTGATCAACAATCGTAGCTTTCAAAAGCCGCTGTCAACTCTGATCTTATCAGATAGCGTGTCCTCTAGATAAGGGATTATATATTCCTCCATTCTCAAGATATCATATAGACGAAAGTCATGAATTTCAATCATTTTCTCTATACTGTTTCCCGACTTCCGATTTATGATGACTGGCAACAGACTATAATTGAACACGTCAACTTAGTCCCGGCTTGGCCAAGCACTTAGGTGTCATCACTAAATCATTGAGAGGCCCAATGATATCGCTTTTATCCCACTTTGGGTAAAAGGAATGGATAAACTTCGACGCAAATGCTCGCTTGCATTTATTGATCGAATCACACACAACAATAAGTTTTATAACACCAAGTTACTGGTGCGTTTACTTATTATCAATGTGCAACCGACCAACAAATAACAACTCACATGTCTCGGTTTCAAGAATATACAATATTATCGTCTCACTAATCACTCGTGATAAAATCCATGAAGTGATCCAAGTGAGCGTGGGTCTAATCCAATACTCTAATCTTATTAAAGCACTCATGAACTCTGCAGCAAACTTGTGCCATGTCTAAACACTTCAGACAATCTACAGACAGATTCATGACAGTCTTTATTCATACCTACTCCCAACGTATGACCGACTGTGGATGTTTGAATAACTTAGTTATTCTGGAAGTCAAAACATGCAAACTGAAACATAACAATAATACTTAATCCTATATGGCCCCAAACTTGTGAGAGTAAATAAAACACTTCTATTTATCCACCATATTGATTACTTATTTATCATTTAATGTTTCGGATAATCAACTTATTACTTGAATTACAGCGACAACTGTCCCATGCTCTAGGCATGCACACTTTGTTTCCTACGGTCCATGCTTTGTGAAATAGAACAATTGAAAACTTTTCCAATGATGCTCATTTCACAATTCCTCAATCCCCATTATTAGTGTAAGAGCACAAGGTTCTTGCCACTACTAGAATATGCTAGATTCTAACATTTTACGCAACGATCCTTTCGTAAAGTCATAGCAGAAAAGTCACCAAGACTTGGCTAATGAAACTACAAAGTACTCTATCAGAAATTGTTACAAGACAATTCCATAGACGTGAAGTCTCACATTCAAAGTACATTCCTTTGAACATCCTTCTTGCATAAAAGTTTCTAATCTAGACATAGATTCTTAATATCCAACTCCCAATATGGAAACATTTCCATATTTTCCATATGACAACTTATTCTTAATAGAATCTTATCTATTCATAATAATGTCGATATGGTCCATTCAATACCATACTTCTGACTACTCACAAGCGACCAATCCTCAGTGAACTTTGGATCGTCCTTTGATAGTTGTTTAATAATTTTAGTCAAAATCCATTCTAGTTCTTTTTCCCTCTTAATGCGCTAGACATTTGAAAAATTTTAGAATAGTAAATATTATAGCATTTGCAATCGATCCTATACCCGAAGCGTATGGGACACAATGCATAATGTCTTACATAAAGATATGATACTTTACCAATCTTTTGCCATAATATTTTATGTGTCATGTTCTCACAATTCGAACTATGAAGAGGGATGCCGTAATCATAATCGAAATTTGAGAACACACAATGTATCCTTTGACTGAAGATATTAAAATTTCTTAATCTAAGCTTTAGATTTTGAAACGAAGTATAATATTCTCTCCCTTAATTATATCAAAACAACTTTTCAACCCATGCAACTTTGCAAATTGAATCTTTGTTTTTCTATAATTAATATTGCTAACTTGCAATACTCACCATAATAATCATACAATCATAACACTTATGCTCCCACTATCATGATGATTGTTGTCATATAAGCACAACACTTATGCTCCCACTAGCTTTGACATGTATTCAGAAAACAAATGAACTTCCAGAAAAAAAAAAAAAAAAAAAAAAAAAAAAAAAAAAAAAAACAATTCCTATTGAATTTCTGAAATTCATATTTTTAACACCAGATGCTTCGATAAGCCTTTATCTAAGCTTCTTAACCTTATACACCTTTGCATTAGATAGCTCATATGTGTGTTTGAACAATTTAGAACTTATGTTACTAAGTTCCAAATGTTCAAACTAATTGCCAAATCTCACAATTCGAACTATGGAAAGGGATGCCGTAACCATAATCGAATTTGAGAATACAATTTTCACAATTGATATCTTCTTAAAATCTCTCTTAGTGAAAGCATTTCCTCACAGTCATTTTCATGAAGGAGGGAATCTTATGAAACTTAGATTTTATGGTGTATGAGTTCCTATCCATGTGAATTTGCTAAAACTAAGGTTTGCGACAAATCCAAACTCATATGGACTGAACTTTCTTAATCTTGATTCCTTGCCTTATGGTAACACGAGTGCCCACCATGTCTTCCAAGTAGTTTAGTAACTTGTCCTTACATATCAATGTACTTTCCATCGACTAAGGTGCTAGTATGCGTTCAATTGAGAACTCATATAACTCACATACATAATTAACTCAATTGGAATGGCAAAGAAACAAAATAATGTCAACACGATAGGTTGCAAACCTCAATTCGTGTGCTAGTGATGATCGATAAGGTTTATTCTTGATTTGTTCTTGAAACCTTTCAAGACCATTAAGATTCCCACTGACTCTTTGACATATAAGATTCTCTTGTCAAGAAACATTTCTTGACAAAGCAAATGTTCAAGAGTTAGTGTAGTTCTTATCAAGACAAAACACTTCACATAATTGGTCCTAGTTGGTCTTTGTCTTATCCAAGACAGCATAACTTACCAATTTCAAATGTGCAAGAATAAGGAAACCTTTTTCTAAATTCCACATTTGATGAGTGTTATAAACCTACTTAAAACTTGTCACAATCTTGACTCTAAGACTTGATATTGGAACGAAGTATGATTGACTTATTGATTTAACCATTTCTACAATACTCGATTCCTCTTCTCTTACATGCAATTGCACTAAGACTCACTTAGAGGATCAATTGAGACATGGTTCTTAATCATTAAGACTTATCATAAAACACAATAAAAGGTACTCTCGCTTCTTCTTAGAATAGAGAAACTTTTATCTTTCTGCCTACTTGATTCGTTCTACTATTCATTGAAACTTTTTCAATCAACTCAGAATTACACTTAATCTTATAAGTATAATCATATTTACTAAACTTTAGTAAATCATGACGAATATCTTTGTCACTCTTGTGGTGGACTTGATCAACGCACAACCTTGTGTACTTGATCTCCTTGTCCTTCAATTGACACTTTGCCAAAGAATTAGTCTAAGTTTTCCCAAATGTGAAAGTTTTTTATTCCTCATACAATACACATTGCATGATTCCAAGTTTCTGTCCAATTGAAACTTGGGCGATGAGAAACTCTCCCTATTCTGTAAACTTTTGACATTTCCACATATAACATAATTAAGAATCAAATCCATTTTGCTAATAATAGAAGTACATAAACATCAATTTTCCATTTACTTCATTGGAAGGATAAACAAATAAGATAAAAACCAAAATTTATTTTATTCATACAAAGAGCGGAAAACATGTCCTTACAACGAGAAATTCAATGAAAAACTATGCAATCATATACTCCTAACAATTTTGTAACGCCCGCAAATCCGGGCTAGTCAAATTAGAGGCAATAGGGGTCGAAAACAACTTTTCGACAAAAGATTATTTAGAATAAATGATCTTAACCAAGTTGTAGAGTATGTCACAAGGTTTCCGTACATATAAAGAACGCCAAAATCCGAGTTATAACGAAGAAGTTATGACCCGTTGAAGTTTCGCGACGAAACCGGCACGATACCGGGAAGCATAAATAGTGAATTTATGATAGAGCGAGATTTAGCCTTAGTGATCTAAACGAAAGTCGTAGAATATGTTAAACTAAGAACATCAATAAAAAGAACGCCCAAATCTGACTTCGTATGAAGAAGTTATGATTTTTCGAAGTTTCGGACTAACAGTGTACAGCCCGAAATTCGAATATTAGATTGAGCGGTTTTTAGCCGACACGACCTAAACGAGAATCGAAGATCTCGTTGAGAGTAGCGTAACGAGAAAAAGATGGACGAAAACGGATGTCGGATGAAGAAGTTATGAGGATTTAACGGACCAATCATGTCCCGGCCCGTTAATAATATAAAATTTAAAATCAAGCCAAAATTAGCCGACGAAGTCTAAACGAAAGTTGTAGAGTACGTTCCACCTTCGCGTGGATATAAATAACGTCGAAAACGGAGCTCGTACGCGAAAATTACAAATTTTTGAAGTTGTAACTCGAAATTGCAAAATCTGATGCTAGAACGATGACGTGGCAAGATCCTGACCGTCGCTTGCTGAACACGGTCCTTGCTTCGGATTCCGACACGCCACCCCTCGCTTACGCCCCGCGTCCGAGGCCTGTACGCCCAGCGTACCTTCGCTCCTATCCTTCCGAGTCCGGGTGCGAGCCAGCTGGTGCGAGCTGGCAACCTTATCCGAGCAACGCCCAGCGTAGCGCTGCTGGACGCCCCGCGTAGACAGAGGCTTCGCAGCCTATAAAAGGGTCCGAAGTCAGCCTCCATTTTCACACCAAAACTCTTTCTCTCTCTAGTTTCTTTCTCTCTCTACAACCCCAAACCACCCCTAAGCCCTAGATAAAATCCCTAGCTCCCGAGGGAAGCCCCGAGGCTCCCGGAGTCCCGAAAAAAAAGGAGTTTTTCGGTTTCAAAACGCCGCTCCAATTAAGTTCCGGTTTTCGATAAAATTCGCTGTAAGTATGCTACGCTTACGCAATTTTTAATATAGCTTTCAAATAATTATAGGAATGTTATTAGGTCCTTAAAATAATTATTTGGGCTATTATTATGAGTTATATTGAGCATTATTAACACTTAATAATAGTCAAACTGATTAATTTGTCGCGGTTATCGTTAAATTAAACCCTAGTGGTATCGGTACTAGGTTTTATCGAAGGAATATCGTTTTGAGAGTATCGAAGCGTTGTCCGAGTGCTGAGTCACCACCTACTCAGGTGAGTGCATAGTTACTTTCAGCTTACACATAGATATGAAGTATTTTACATGTTGTGTGTGTATATTATCTGTATACTTGCTATTTATGTTGGATGAACGTTTTATACATGTTTTCAATGATTCAAACTGTATATGTATTTTATATCTACATAATGTGTTGGGTAAAACACGGGTAGATATAATAGTTGCTGTGTGACAAAACAAAATAATGAGAGGCCTCGTTATAGCTGTTCTTGATGATCTAGTCATCTAGCTGAGTATAGATGACGACCACGGACTATTCTAGACAGTCCAGTGGAACACTAGTAGGCTCGCAACCTGTAGGTGTTTATTCGAATTGTGTATTTATTCGAACTGTGTGATTATTCGAACTGTGTGTTTATTCGAACTGTGTGAACTGTGTGCTCACCAGATATACTCCATCCCAATGATAGTCCTTTGACTAGGTCCCTTGTGTTAGATGTTTTAGAGATGTAATGTGAGCATAACGGGAATGGGTAATTGGGTTGATTGTTTGATATTTAAAAATAATAATTATATTATTGTGGGTTGAAAACCCTATGTGCTCACCAGGTTTCCCAACCTGACCCACTCAGTTTATTTATATCACAGGTGTTGATATGAAGTCACAATACACTGAGAGATTTAAAGAGATGTCGATCACTAGTGTAAATAATTGTAAGTTCTGTTTATGCTTATGTTTCTGTATTAACGATGACATCCCAAATGTTTTAAAATGAAATAAATACGTTTCTTCGAAAATGTTTTAATAACGTATTTACCAAGTTTTTCTGGAAACAAATTCCGCAACATTTTTATGAAATGAAGTACTCTGATTTTTATAAAGCATAAACAAACCGGTCTTTTCTGGCCGTGATTTTGGGGATGTCACTGTTGGTATCAGAGCATTAGTTTAAGAGAACTAGGAATATGGATTTATTTCTAGACTTAAACTTAGAATGCTAAGCGATGATTGTGAGGTGTGAGCACTAGCTTCTTTTAGGAATGATGCCAAAAATGCTTTTATGTGCTAAATACTTGTGCCTGATATGCTGTTAGTTGTTCGGATCTATGGTCTGTTGCCGACCGGATCTGGAAACCTTATGTGTTTAGGATTCTAAACGTACGACTACGATATTAGAACTAGCATAGAAATATTTCGGAGTGATAAGGATGATTTAACCGTCAATCCTAAGTAAAGATCTGGATTCACCTTATTCGGTGTATAGATCAAGATGGCAAGAACCCGTAGCGGAAATGTGAATGCAAATGGGAACAGAAACCAACCCCCAGTGATTGAGCAAATACCGGTGATGGAAGTCGCTGCTGAGCCAGTCACAATGGCCGGAGTGCAAGCGATGATCCAAGCGATGTTGGATTGTCAAATGGAGGAAACCAGGAGTTTGCTCCAGCAAAATCGAGAGGAAGCGACCATTCAGATCGAACAGCCCGAGTTGAACGAAGGGCAGACTGAGGAGGGAAACTACAGTGGGACTGTTGGTCAAGCCAACCCACCAATAGTTCGACAAAACAACCACGATGACGAAGTCGAAAGGAATGGATGCAAGTAAAAGGATTTTCTGACTTGCAAGCCATCGACTTTCACTGGAAAGGAGGATCCGATCGGGGTCATGGATTGGATCTCGGAGATGGAATTAGCTTTCATGACGTGCGGTTGCAAGGGAAAGCAACAAACCACATTTGCAGTGCGTCAGTTTCGAAGAGGCGATGTACGTTGGTGGAATACCTTGGGGAAGACTCTGAACCCCAATAAGCCCCTGCAACTGACATGGGTAGAATTTCTGGTGCAATTCAAACGAAAGTACTGCTCAGCTCAAAACCTGCTTGAGCTAGAGAACCAGTTTCTAACCCTGAAGAAGGGAAGCATGTCAATCGATGAATACACCAACAAATTCACAGAGAAGATGGATTTTGCCTTGCGCCTTGTTCCGAATGAGCTAACGAAAATCGACAAGTACGCAAAGGGACTTCCATGGGAGTACGTGGTGCCAGTACGTCAGGCACCTACTCTGGAGGCAGCTATATGGGATGCCAAGTCTGTGGAAGATATGATTAAGGGAAGAGCTGCCAACAAGATTGAGGTTGGTGAAAAGAGGAAGTTTGAGGAATCTACGAGGCCTAATAAGAAGATCAAGTTTGGTTCAAAGGAGTCTAGCGGAGGAGGAAACAAAGTGAAATGGTGCGAGAAGTGCAAGAAGAATCACTTTGGGAAATGTATCGAAGAAGTGACTTGCTACAAGTGTGGGAAGACCGGACATTATGCCAACGAGTGCAAAAGGGTGTGTTATGAATGCCGTGAAGAAGGGCATGTTGCTAAGGATTTCCCGAAAAAGAAAGAGGCGGCGAAACCAAACATTCCGCCAAAACCGAAGGCAAGACCATTCCGTATGATCCTAGACGAAGCAGATGACAATGCGAGGATTCAGGAATGACGGCTTGACATCCAAGGATCGAGTTATAAAGTAGCCATAGAATCATATGATGTAGCCTGTTAGAGGCATAGTCTAGGGTGAACTTGAACACCTATGTAATCGTTTCAAGAAATAATATGAAACCTTTGTTTTGTTATCTGATGTGTTAAGTTGTTGTTTTCTTGTATGGTGACTTAGAAAAAACTGCGGGACAATACTTGGAACGAGTATGAGTAGGTGTGAATGGTAGTAGAGGCCTATACTACCGGAAGCACGGGACTCACACTTGGATCAGGGAAAGTCACAAGGTTACCAAGAAGCTAGTAATTGATTTCGTTTTATTCAAGTGTGTTGTTACCATCGTTTCGGTAATGACTAAGAAGACTGTTGATATTCCGACCCTAGTGGTCATATCGAATTGAGTCCGACTACGCTAAGTACGCTATGTGGTTTAGAAAATCAAGGTCGATGTAGCGTCCTACTTAAACCAAACGATTGAAATTAAAACGATCAATAGAAATATCGTGCTTGTTGTTAAAGAAGTTGGTAGCAAGAAATGCCTAATGTTAAAGTGTGATTATATCACATTAGAACATGAAGGAAGGCATAGTCTGTTTTAGAATTTAATTCTAAGAGACCTAAGTCTAAGTGTTGTAACATACGATGATAGGTCGTTAGAATATGACACATCGATCCATAGTAGTAATAAAAGAAATAATCTCAAGTTCATATCCAGTAAGGATTGAGATTGTGACTTCAAGGTCATGATTGGGAATCTAGCCTGTGGTAGAGAGCAGGTGCACGATCGAATACTCTTACAGTCAATGAGATTAAGAGATAGACTTGAAGGAATGTAGAAGTTATAATTATTACCTAGGATGAAGAGATGATGCATGGAGTCATTATACGACCCTGTTTCGTTGATGATTCCGGGACGTAATCATCCTATCGGGGAGATAATTGTAACACCCACAAATCCGGGCTAGTCAAATTAGAGGCAATAGGGGTCGAAAACGACTTTTCGACAAAAGATTATTTAGAATAAATGATCTTAACCAAGTTTTAGAGTATGTCACAAGGTTTCCGTACATATAAAGAACGCCGAAATCCGAGTTATAACGAAGAAGTTATGACATGTTGAAGTTTCGCGACGAAATCGGCACGATACCGGGCAGCGTAAATAGTGAATATACGATAGAGCGAGATTTAGCCTTAGCGATCTAAATGAAAGTCTTAGAATATGTTAAAATAAGAACATCGATAAAAAGAACGCCCAAATCTGACTTCGTATGAAGAAGTTATGATTTTTCGAAGTTTCGGACTAGCAGTGTACAGCCCGAAATTCGAATATTAGATTGAGCGGTTTTTAGCCGACAGGACCTAAACGAGAATCGAATATCTCGTTGAGAGTAGCGTAACGAGAAAAAGATGGGCGAAAACGGATGTCGGATGAAGAAGTTATGAGGATTTAACGGACCAATCATGTCCCGGACCGTTAATAATATAAAATTTAAAATTGAACCAAAATTAGCCGACGAAGTCTAAATGAAAGTTGTAGAGTATGTTCCCACCTTCACGTGGATATAAAGAACGTTGAAAACGGAGCTCGTACACGAAAGTTACAAGTTTTTGAAGTTGTAACTCGAAATTGCGAAATCTGATGCTAGAACGATGACGTGGCAAGATCCTGACCATCGCTTGCTGAACACGGTCCTTGCTTCGGATTGCGACACGCCACCCCTCGCTTACGCCCCGCGTCCGAGGCCTATACGCCCAGCGTACCTTCGCTCCTATCCTTCCGAGTCCGGGTGCGAGCCAGCTGGTGCGAGCTGGCAACCTTATCCGAGCTACGCCCAGCGTAGCGCTGCTGGACGCCCCGCGTAGACAGAGGCTTCGCAGCCTATAAAAGGGTCCGAAGTAAGCCTCCATTTTCACACCAAAACTCTTTCTCTCTCTAGTTTCTTTCTCTCTCTACAACCCCAAACCACCCCTAAGCCCTAGATAAAATCCCTAGCTCCCGAGGGAAGCCCCGAGGCTCCCGGAGTCCCGAAAAAAAGGAGTTTTTCAGTTTTGAAACGCTGCTCCAATTAAGTTCCGATTTTCGATAAAATTCGCTGTAAGTATGCTACGCTTACGCAATTTTTAATATAGCTTTCAAATAATTATAGCAATGTTATTAGGTCCTTAAAATAATTATTTGGGCTATTATTATGAGTTATATTGAGCATTATTAACGCTTAATAATAGTCAAACTGATTAATTTGACGCGGTTATCGTTAAACTAAACCCTAGTGGTATCGGTACTAGGTTTTATCGAAGGAATATCGTTTTGAGAGTATCGAAGCGCTATCCGAGTGCTGAGTCAACACCTACTCAGGTGAGTGCATAGTTACTTTCAGCTTACACATAGATATGAAGTATTTTACGTGCTGTGTGTGTATATTATCTATATACTTGCTATTTATGTTGGATGAACGTATTATACATGTTTTCAATGATTCAAACTGTATATATATTTTATATCTACATAATGTGCTGGGTAAAACACGGGTAGATATAATAGTTGCTGTGTGACAAAATAAAATAATGAGAGGCCTCGTTATAGCTGTTCTTGATGATCTAGTCATCTAGCTGAGTATAGATGACGACCACGGACTATTCTAGACAGTCCAGTGGAACACTAGTAGGCTCGCAACCTGTAGGTGTTTATTCGAACTGTGTGTTTATTCGAACTGTGTGAACTGTGTGCTCACCAGATATACTTCATCCTAATGATAGTCCTTTGACTAGGTCCCTTGTGTTAGATGTTTTAGGGACGTAATGTGAGGATAACGGGAATGGGTAATTGGGTTGATTGTTTGATGTTTAAAAATAATAATTATATTATTGTGGGTTGAAAACCCTATGTGCTCACCAGGTTTCCCAACCTGACCCACTCAGTTTATTTATATCACAGGTGTTGATATGAAGTCACAATACACTGAGAGATTTAAAGAGATGTAGATCACTATTATAAATAATTGTAAGTTCTGTTTATGCTTATGTTTCTGTATTAACGATGACATCCCAAACGTTTTAAAATGAAATAAATACGTTTCTTCGAAAATGTTTTAATAACGTATTTACCATGTTTTTCTGGGAACAAATTCAGCAACATTTTTAAGAAATGAAGTACTCTGATTTTTATAAAGCATAAATAAACCGGTCTTTTCTGGCCGTAATTTTGGGGATGTCACTGTTGGTATCAGAGCATTAGTTTAATCGAACTAGGAATATGGATTTATTTCTAGACTTAAACTTAGAATGCTAAGCGATGATTGTGAGGTGTGAGCACTAGCTTATTTTAGGAATGATGCCCAAAATGCGTTTATGTGCTAAATACTTGTGCCTGATATGCTGTTAGTTGTTCGGATTTATGGTCTGTTGCCGACCGGATCTGGAAACCTTATGTGTTTAGGATTCTAAACGTACGACTACGATATTAGAACTAGCATATAAATGTTTCGGAGTGATAAGGATGATTTAACCGTCAATCCTAAGTAAAGATCTGGATTCACCTTATTCGGTGTATAGATCAAGATGGCAAGAACCCGTAGCGGAAACGTGAATGCAAATGGGAACAGAAACTAACCCCCAGTGATTGAGCAAATACCGGTGATGGAAGCCGCTGCTGAGCCAGTCACAATGGCCGGAGTGCAAGCGATGATCCAAGCGATGTTGGATCGTCAAATGGAGGAAACCAGGCGTTTGCTCCAGCAAAATCGAGAGGAAGCGACCATTCAGAACGAACACCCCGAGTTGAACTAAGGGCAGACTGAGGAGGGAAACTACAGTGGGACTGTTGGTCAAGCCAACCCACCAATAGTTCGACAAAACAACCAAGATGACGAAGTCGAGAGGAATGGATGCAAGTACAAGGATTTTCTGACTTGCAAGCCATCAACTTTCACTGGAAAGGAGGATCCGATTGGGGTCATGGATTGGATCTCGGAGATGGAATTAGCTTTCATGACGTGCGGTTGCAAGGGAAAGAAACAAACCACATTTGCAGTGCGTCAGTTTCGAGGAGGCACTTTACATTGGTGGAATACCTTGGGGAAGACTCTGAGCCCCAATGAGCCCCTGCAACTGACATGGGCAGAATTTCTGGTGCAATTCAAACGAAAGTACTGCTCAGCTCAAAACCTACTTAAGCTACAGAACCAGTTTCTAACCCTGAAGAAGGGAAGCATGTCAATCGATGAATACACCAACAACTTCACAGAGAAGATGGAGTTTGCCTTGCGCCTTGTTCCGGATGAGCTGACGAAAATCGACAAGTACGCAAAGGGACTTCCATGGGAGTACGCGGTGCCAGTACGTCAGGCACCTACTCTGGAGGCAGCTATATGGGCTGCCAAGTCTGTGGAAGATATGATTAAGGGAAGAACTGCCAACAAGATTGAGGTTGGTGAAAAGAGGAAGTTTGAGGAATCTACGAGACCAAATAAGAAGATCAAGTCTGGTTCAAAGGAGTCTAGCGGAGGAGGAAACAAAGTGAAATGGTGCGAGAAGTGCAAGAAGAATCACTTTGGGAAATGTAGCGAAGAAGTGACTTGCTACAAGGGTGGGAAGACCGGACATTATGCCAACGAGTGCAAAAGGGTGTGTTATGAATGCCGTGAAGAAGGGCATGTTGCTAAGGATTGCCCGAAAAAGAAAGAGGCGGTGAAACCAAACATTCCGCCAAAACCGAAGGCAAGACCATTCCATATGATCCTAGACGAAGCAGATGACAATGCGAGGATTCAGGAATGACGGCTTGACATCCAAGGATCGAGTTATAAAGTAGCCATAGAATCATATGATGTAGCCTGTTAGAGGCATAGTCTAGGGTAAACTTGAACACCTATGTAATCATTTCAAGAAATAATATGAAACCTTTGTTTTGTTATCTGATGTGTTAAGTTGTTGTTTTCTTGTATGGTGACTTGGAAAAAACTGCGGGACAATACTTGGGACGAGTATGAGTAGGTGTGAATGGTAGTAGAGGCCTATACTACCGGAAGCACGGGACTCACACTTGGATCAGGGAAAGTCACAAGGTTACCAAGAAGCTAGTAATTAATTTCGTTTTATTCAAGTGTGTTGTGACCATCGTTTCGGTAATGACTAAGAAGACTGTTGATATTCCGACCCTAGTGGTCATATCGAATTGAGTCCGACTACGCTAAGTACGCTATGTGGTTTAGAAAATCAAGGTCGATGTAGCGTCCGACTTAAACCAAACGATTAAAATTAAAACGATCAATAGAAATATCGTGCTTGTTGTTAAAGAAGTTGGTAGCTAGAAATGCCTAATGTTAAAGTGTGATTATATCACCTTAGAACATGAAGGAAGGCATAGTCTGTTTTAGAATTTAATTCTAAGAGACCTAAGTCTAAGTGTTGCAACATACGATGATAGGTCATTAGAATATGACACATCGATCCATAGTAGTAATAAAAGAAATCCTCTCAAGTTCGTATCCAGTAAGATTGAGATTGTGACTTGAAGGTCATGATTGGGAATCTAGCCTGTGGTAGAGAGCAGGTGCACGATCGAATACTCTTACAGTCAATGAGATTAAGAGATAGACTTGAAGGAATGTAGAAGTTATAATTATTACCTAGGATGAAGAGATGACGCATGGAGTCATTATACGACCCTGTTTCGTTGATGATTCCGGGACGTAATCATCCTATGGGGGAGATAATTGTAACGCCCACAAATCCGGGCTAGTCAAATTAGAGGCAATAGGGGTCGAAAATGACTTTTCGATAAAAGATTATTTAGAATAAATGATCTTAACCAAGTTGTAGAGTATGTCACAAGGTTTCCGTACATATAAAGAACGCCGAAATCCGAGTTATAACGAAGAAGTTATGACCCGTTGAAGTTTCGCGACGAAACCGACACGATACCGGGAAGCGTAAATAGTGAATTTACGATAGAGCGAGATTTAGCCTTAGCGATCTAAACAAAAGTCGTAGAATATGTTAAACTAAGAACATCGATAAAAAGAAGGCCCAAATCTGACTTCGTATGAAGAAGTTATGATTTTTCGAAGTTTCGGACTAGCAGTGTACAACCCGAAATTCGAATATTAGATTGAGCGGTTTTTAGCCGACACGACCTAAACGAGAATCGAAGATCTCGTTAAGAGTAGCATAACGAGAAACACATGGGCGAAACACAGATGTCGGATGAAGAAGTTATGAGGATTTAACGGACCAATCATGTCCCGGCACGTTAATAATATAAAATTTAAAATTGAGCCAAAATTAGCCGACGAAGTCTAAACGAAAGTTGTAGAGTACGTTCCCACCTTCGCGTGGATATAAAGAACGTCGAAAACGGAGCTCGTACACGAAAGTTACGAATTTTTGAAGTTGTAACTCGAAATGGCGAAATCTGATGCTAGAACGATGACGTGGCAAGATCCTGACCGTCGCTTGCTGAACACGGTCCTTGCTTCGGATTGCGACACGCCACCCCTCGCTTACGCCCTGCGTCTGAGGCCTGTACGCCCAGCGTACCTTCGCTCCTATCCTTCCGAGTCCGGGTGCGAGCCAGCTGGTGCGAGCTGGCAACCTTATCCGAGCTACGCCCAGCGTAGCGCTGCTGGACGCCCCGCGTAGATAGAGCCTTTGCAGCCTATAAAAGGGTCCGAAGTCAGCCTCCATTTTCACACCAAAACTCTTTCTCTCTCTAGTTTCTTTCTCTCTCTACAACCCCAAACCACCCCTAAGCCCTAGATAAAATCCCTAGCTCCCGAGGGAAGCCCTGAGGCTCCCGGAGTCCCGAAAAAAAGGAGTTTTTCGGTTTCGAAACGCTGCTCCAATTAAGTTCCGATTTTCGATAAAATTCGCTGTAAGTATGCTACGCTTACGCAATTTTTAATATAGCTTTCAAATAATTATATGAATGTTATTAGGTCCTTAAAATAATTATTTGGGCTATTATTATGAGTTATATTGAGCATTATTAACGCTTAATAATAGTCAAACTGATTAATTTGCCGCGGTTATCGTTAAACTAAACCCTAGTGGTATCGGTACTAGGTTTTATCGAAGGAATATCGTTTTGAGAGTATCGAAGCGCTGTCCGAGTGCTGAGTCACCACCTACTCAGGTGAGTGCATAGTTACTTTCAGCTTACACATAGATATGAAGTATTTTACGTGCTGTGTGTGTATATTATCTGTATACTTGCTATTTATGTTGGATGAACGTTTTATACATGTTTTCAATGATTCAAACTGTATATGTATTTTATATCTACATAATGTGCTGGGTAAAACACGGGTAGATATAATAGTTGCTGTGTGACAAAATAAAATAATGAGAGGCCTCGTTATAGCTATTCTTGATGATCTAGTCATCTAGCTGAGTATAGATGACGACCACGGACTATTCTAGACAGTCCAGTGGCACACTAGTAGGCTCGCAACCTGTTGGTGTTTATTCGAACTGTGTGTTTATTCGAACTGTGTGATTATTCGAACTGTGTGTTTATTCGAACTGTGTGAACTGTGTGCTCACCAGATATACTCCATCCCAATGATAGTCCTTTGACTAGGTCCCTTGAGTTAGATGTTTTAGGGACGTAATGTGAGGATAACGGGAATGGGTAATTGGGTTGATTGTTTGATGTTTAAAAATAATAATTATATTATTGTGGGTTGAAAACCCTATGTGCTCACCAGGTTTCCCAACCTGACCCACTCAGTTTATTTATATCACAGGTGTTGATATGAAGTCACAATACACTGAGAGATTTAAAGAGATGTCGATCACTAGTGTAAATAATTGTAAGTTCCGTTTATGCTTATGTTTCTGTATTAACGATGACATCCCAAACGTTTTAAAATCAAATAAATACGTTTCTTCGAAAATGTTTTAATAACGTATTTACCATGTTTTTCTGGGAAGAAATTCGTTTATGTGCTAAATACTTGTGCCTGATATGCTGTTAGTTGTTCGGATCTATGGTCTGTTGCCGACCGGATCTGGAAACCGTATGTGTTTAGGATTCTAAACGTACGACTACGATATTAGAACTAGCATATAAACGTTTCGGAGTGATAAGGATGATTTAACCGTCAATCCTAAGTAAAGATCTGGATTCACCTTATTCGGTGTATAGATCAAGATGGCAAGAACCCGTAGCGGAAACGTGAATGCAAATGGGAACAGAAACCAACCCCCAGTGATTGAGCAAATACCGGTGATGGAAGCCACTGCTGAGCCAGTCACAATGGCCGGAGTGCAAGCGATGATCCAAGCGATGTTGGATCGTCAAATGGAGGAAACCAGGCGTTTGCTCCAGCAAAATCGAGAGGAAGCGACCATTCAGATCGAACAGCCCGAGTTGAATGAAGGGCAGACTGAGGAGGGAAACTACAGTGGGACTGCTGGTCAAGCCAACCCACCAATAGTTCGACAAAACAACCAAGATGACGAAGTCGAGAGGAATGGATGCAAGTACAAGGATTTTCTGACTTGCAAGCCATCGACTTTCACTGGAAAGGAGGATCCGATCGGGGTCATGGATTGGATCTCGGAGATGGAATTAGCTTTCATGACGTGCGGTTGCAAGGGAAAGCAACAGACCACATTTGCAGTGCGTCAGTTTCGAGGAGGCGTTGTACGTTGGTGGAATACCTTGGGGAAGACTCTGAGCCCCAATGAGCCCCTGCAACTGACATGGGCAGAATTTCTGGTGCAATTCAAACGAAAGTACTGCTCAGCTCAAAACCTACTTAAGCTACAGAACCAGTTTCTAACCCTGAAGAGGGGAAGCATGTCAATCGATGAATACACCAACAACTTCACACAGAAGATGGAGTTTGCCTTGCGCCTTGTTCCGGATGAGCTGACGAAAATCGACAAGTACGCAAAGGGACTTCCATGGGAGTACGTGGTGCCAGTACGTCAGGCACCTACTCTGGAGGCAGCTATATGGGCTGCCAAGTCTGTGGAAGATATGATTAAGGGAAGAGCTGCCAACAAGATTGAGGTTGGTGAAAAGAGGAAGTTTGAGGAATCTACGAGGCCCAATAAGAAGATCAAGTCTGGTTCAAAGGAGCCTAGCGGAGGAGGAAACAAAGTGAAATGGTGCGAGAAGTGCAAGAAGAATCACTTTGGGAAATGTAGCGAAGAAGTGACTTGCTACAAGTGTGGGAAGACCGGATATTATGCCAATGAGTGCAAAAGGGTGTGTTATGAATGCTGTAAAGAAGGGCATGTTGCTAAGGATTGCCCGAAAAAGAAAGAGGCGGCGAAACCAAACATTCCGCCAAAACCGAAGGCAAGAGCATTCCATATGATCCTAGACGAAGAAGATGACAATGCGAGGATTCAGGAATGACGGCTTGACATCCAAGGATCGAGTTATAAAGTAGCCATAGAATCATATGATGTAGCCTGTTAGAGGCATAGTCTAGGGTAAACTTGAACACCTATGTAATCGTTTCAAGAAATAATATGAAACCTTTGTTTTGTTATCTGATGTGTTAAGTTGTTGTTTTCTTGTATGGTGACATGGAAAAAACTGTGGGATAATACTTGGGACGAGTATGAGTAGGTGTGAATGGTAGTAGAGGCCTATACTACCGGAAGCACGGGACTCACACTTGGATCAGGGAAAGTCACAAGGTTACCAAGAAGCTAGTAATTGATTTCGTTTTATTCAAGTGTGTTGTTACCATCGTTTCGGTAATGACTAAGAAGACTGTTGATATTCCGACCCTAGTGGTCATATCGAATTGAGTCCGACTACGCTAAGTACGCTATGTGGTTTAGAAAATCAAGGTCGATGTAGCGTCCGACTTAAACCAAACGATTGAAATTAAAACGATCAATAGAAATATCGTGCTTGTTGTTAAAGAAGTTGGTAGCTAGAAATGCCTAATGTTAAAGTGTGATTATATCACATTAGAACATGAAGGAAGGCATAGTCTGTTTTAGAATTTAATTCTAAGAGACCTAAGTCTAAGTGTTGCAACATACGATGATAGGTCGTTAGAATATGACACATCGATCCATAGTAGTAATAAAAGAAATCATCTCAAGTTCGTATCCAGTAAGGATTGAGATTGTGACTTGAAGGTCATGATTGGGAATCTAGCATGTGGTAGAGAGCAGGTGCACGATCGAATACTCTTACAGTCAATGAGATTAAGAGATAGACTTGAAGGAATGTAGAAGTTATAATTATTACCTAGGATGAAGAGATGAAGCATGGAGTCATTATACTACCCTGTTTCGTTGATGATTCCAGGACGTAATCATCCTATGGGGGAGATAATTGTAACGCCCACAAATCCGGGCTAGTCAAATTAGAGGCAATAGGGGTCGAAAACGACTTTTTGACAAAATATTATTTAGAATAAATGATCTTAACCAAGTTGTAGAGTATGTCACAAGGTTTGCGTACATATAAAGAACGCCGAAATCTGAGTTATAACGAAGAAGTTATGACCCGTTGAAGTTTCGCGACGAAACCGGCACGATACCGGGAAGCGTAAATAGTGAATTTACGATATTTGGGAGAGATTTCATATTCTTAGAGAGATTTGGGAGAGATTTGACATTCTTGGAGAGATTTCTCATACAAAGAGATATGTGGGAGAGATTTCACATTCTTAGAGAGATTTGGGAGAGATTTGACATACTTGGAGAGATTTCACATACAGAGAGATATTTGGGAGAGATTTCACTTTCTTAGAGAGATTTGGGAGAGATTTGACATACTTGGAGAGATTTCACATACAGAGAGATATTTGGGAGAGATTTCATATTCTTAGAGAGATTTGGAAGAGATTTGACATACTTGGAGAGATTTCACATACATAGAGATATTTGGGAGAGATTTCACTTTCTTAGAGAGATTTGGGAGAGATTTGACATACTTGGAGAGATTTCACATACAGAGAGATATTTGGGAGAGATTTCATATTCTTAGAGAGATTTGGAAGAGATTTGACATTCTTGGAGAGATTTCTCATACAAAGAGATATGTAGGAGAGATTCGACATTCTTAGAGAGGTTTCTCATACAAAGAGAGATTTAGGAGAGGTTTCACATACTTAGAGAGATTTGGGAGAGATTTCTGATAAGAAAAGATGGAGTGAAAACGATTGAGAGAGGTTTCATTGGTGACCTTTTTGAGTGTCCGGCTTCGCACTGCAAGGTCCGTAAACCCCGTTAAGCCTTGATTAAGGATCTTGCATACTTCCGATGAGTATGTAACATTGTTTTATCGGTTTGGCTCTCCACGTACCACCGTTTTAGGTTAAGGAGATCTAGATGTACGCACTTTTCGATTTATGATCTCTCATTAGAATAGAGAGTTGTTTAGAAATTACATAACGTAAACTCTAATACTCACGGCAAATTGAGTTGACCGGTTTGACTTGTTGACTTTAGTTGACTTTGACTTGACCGAAAATTGACGGTTGTCACATCATCCCCCAGTTAGAGGGAATTTCGTCCCGAAATTTTGAACTTAGGGAAGGAGTGGGCATGAACAATCGAGCCATGATGTGGGGATACTTCCTAATCGACTGATTCTCGCACTCCCAAGTGACTCCAGGTCCTTGGTTAGTATTCCAGCGAACTTTCACTAATGGGGAGCAGCGTTGCTGCGTTCGTTTAACCTTTCGGTCCATGGTCACTATGGTTCTTTCACGAAGGTGAGGCTCTTGTGGAACTCGATTTCGTCGAGGAGGATTACAAGAGTCTCGTTGGATAAATACTTCTGCAAGTTCGGGATGTGTCGGGTAGAATGTACTTTACTAAGCTCGCGGGAGTAGATTGAAGTTGCGATTACAAGGCTGATTCTTACTAGAATCTCGAAAGGCATAATTATCTGGGGTTTTTGCTTTCCACGCTTTCTGAAGCGTACTAAGCCTTCCCAGAGGGAAGTTTCCAGAGGAATTTGGTCTCTTATTCTGGAGTTCTAAAGGTTTCTTCCTTTTGCTTCTCTTCCCAGTCGAGGGTTGCTCCCTTCAGGGTCAAAGTCGTAAGGGGGTTCTGTAATTTACGAGAAGTTCCAAAGGAACTAAGACGGTAGGTCAGCGAGACCCAGAATTTTGGGGTATTCCTACTGACGCCTTTGTTGCTGATTGTTTCTCAACGGTTTTGATCAATTGAAAGGGTCCTTAAGGATTTCCACATTGATAAGGATGTGTCTTAGGAATTTGAGTCCTTAATTCCAAAACTCGAATCTAAAGAACTTCGGGTAAAGCTTCTCTGATCGTATTGCTTTCGCGGTTTGTTGTAGTTGCTCTCCTTGGTTTCCTTCTTACTGCGAGGGTAGATAAGCAAGTCACTTACAATGACAATGACTAACGGATCCTAGTAAGAATGGCATAACATATGAATACAGCGAGCGGGTTGGTCCCATCCGAGGGGTAACACTACGGACTTGCAGCGTCCGCATCGAATCTGAAGGGTTGTCCTCGGACATTCTTCTCCAATACTCGCGACTGGTGATATTCAGATCTCAGGTCCGATTCCGGAAGGGTACCTTGTTCCTTGTGGTTGGTCGGCCTATTCGTTTATGTGAGGCAGGTAGTAAAGGTTTCTACTGAAGATATTGTCGGGGCCTCTGAAGTTGATGGAACTATGAGCAATTTGCCTTTCTATTTGAAGAATAAGATCAGATGTTTTCCAGGGTGAGAAGCTTGGTTCTTCAATTTCCTTTTTGAGTAGTTCGACAGGTTTGGACCTGATAGTTTTTGTAGCTCGGTAGGAAACATGTGGGTTTGGTTTACGCGACTAGGCCTTCTTAGATGGTAGGACATTTACTCGTCTCTCTGGGCAACCTTGGCCCGAAGTTCAAGGTAGGACTCGTACCCGGTCTATCTATCATTAACTTGCACATATAGGTCGTATGTGTTTAAGATTGGCAAGGCAGTTGGATGGGTGACTCTGCCCCAAATCAACAACCAGACATGGAACAGGAAATAAGGCGGAAACACCCATCTGATGTCTGTAGAATCTTAATTATACATTATCCTCGCGTATACACGTAGTAGTGGTAGACTAACCATATCCGTCCCAAGCTTCTGTGCTTGAACCTTGTCCGCTACATGCGTGACATTCCCGAAAGTCTCCTGTAAATACTTGTGGTAGGTTCTCAGGAAGTGTAACACTTCTCTGGTGCGTGCTTTGGGATCTAACCACGAGAGATGAACCGGAGATACGTGCTGGGTTCTTATGTGAGGAAAAGGTCACGGCATTCGGATGGTTAGGTGAAAAGCCCTTTTGTAGATGTTAAATCGGGAAGGTGAGGATTATACTTAATTGAAACTGAATGGAGACGACCGAATCTTTTCAGATAACATGAGCCAGGCTGTACTTATAAGAAGAGATCACTAAAGTGATGGAGTATCTTGTGTTTCTTTTCAGGGTGATTCATTTTGTTTGATGTTATCATTATTGTAGATGATTCACACCATAGTGTCTAGCACTGGCAGTGGGTGTGTTTCGAGAATCAGTAATGATATTTGACATCATGATCCCTGAAAGGTCTCCCTATGATCGAACGGTATATGAACGTCGTATGTGATCTGATGTTGGTGAATCGTCGAGTGGGTGGCCCCACTCAATTCTTACTACTAGACACGTAATAGGAGTCAGGATGAAATTATTTGTTTCAAGACTTTAGTATTTTGATTATAATTAACCCCGATGTATGCACAAAGTCATCACATCTTACAGGTAATGATCCTAAGATCATATATGAATGACTTTGGTTTGATTTGGACGAGGGAGTATGTTAACTACTTTTAGAAAGTCATGGATTTTAGCAAGCATATAAAAATTCATTACAAACATATGATACTTAAACGTTTTTGTCGTTGGGAAACATTACAAAAGTCCTAATATGGTTCCCTATTACCCTTGTTGGTTCGTTTGCTATGCTCCTCCGCTTTCCCCGTCATTCCTCTCAGTTGGACAGTTTCTCTTGAAGTGTCCCGTTTCACCACAGAGGAAGCACACTGGAATTACTTTGGTAATGGGGGTTGGTGTGATGTACTGAGTCGGGGTCCTACAGAAACGGGCGGTGTGCCCTTTCCTGCTGCAGTTTTTACAGCGTATCTCTTGGCAAGCCCCATTGTGATGGAATCCACACTTGACACACTTTGGGAGTGATCCCTCATATGGTCTGGCCGACGTTTGGGTGGCAGACCCCGTGGCTAGTGTTGAGGCATGTGTCATGACTGCTGTTGTAATGGTGGGGGTGGCTATAGGTTGTTGTCCTTTAGTGGATCTTTGAGATTGGTGGCACTCTTTCATCTTCCAAAACTTTCTCTTCTTGCTCGTATGTTTGTGGCCCGAGGTATTTTCGCTGGCAGGCACCTGTTGGTGCTCCTGGTTGTTACCATAATCTGTATTGTCAGTACCGCTTCCACTCCTGTTGGCGTTGTTAGCGTCAAATTGCGCCATGACGGTTGTCACGGCTGCTGTGACTGCAGCCTGAAAAGTAGCAGCGTCTATCTGCAGAGTTGGCGCCTTACTAGTTGGTTGGTTGCCTCTTGGTGAAGACATAGCTCTGTTTCATAATGAAAAACGTCTTCGTTAGTGGAAATGATTATCTTAAGTGCATCCTTACGATTTATATTAACGCATATAAATTTTTGCACATTACTGTACTACTCCTAGTGTTTCCGCTAACATTCTTGAAATGGAGTTACAGCAGTGGGTAGGGGTAGGTTTCATACGGGCGTTAAGCTTTACTCATCTTAGAATCATGTGTGTCCAAACACGCTTGGCTGAGGAGTTTTGATGGGATCCGGTGCATTAGTGCTGGTATGATCGCACCCATAAGTCTATGATGAAGGAACTTCTCAAAAAAATGTTTAAGGGTGAGATGATAATGAGTTTTTTTTTTAGAATGGCTATACGTCGCGAGTTTCTAACTAAGTTTTATCTTATATCGATTTGTAATGTCATTCGGTCGTTAAGGACGTTCTGAAAACAATTCATAACGGGAGTCTTTATATGGTAAACCCATGAATTTTTAGTAGTTCTGTATCCAAGTGAACCCTTATACTTGACCCAAGCTAGGTCCTTATTATGACCAATTGATGTATGCTTAGTTATATAATTAAGGCTAAGTAGTCCTTCGAGTCTGTTAGGTATGTCCTAAGCCCATCTTGTTAATATGACTGTAGTAATTTGGGTTTTGGTGAAATTTTTTGACCTAGATGTAGGTTTACCTCACATCTGTGCATGGAAATGTTTTGATATCAACTAGATCCCTCGTTTAGTATGACCGCTTAAATCCTAGTGTCGTGCTTATGCCTAGAATAGAGTAGCACCAACGCATACTCACGAATCTAATTTACAAGGTCTTGTGAGAGGTATGAACTCTACTTACGACGATTTGTCCCTTGCGATGCATGAGGCAAAGTCGATGCACCTTGCAAATCGATGCTTGGCTGCAATCCTCCTCTCTTTGAATGTTATGTGTCTACCCCTTTACTCTCTTACCTCTGCCTGAGTGGTGATAAGGTCCTAAATAGAGAGTTGGTCTCCGAAATAGTAGTCTCTTTCCGAGTCTCGGGTACGTGAGACAGTAGGGCCTGTAGTAGCGTGCAGTTTCCGAACTCGGGTTATAGTCTACCTGTTTTAATCCCCGATGTTCGCGATCTGCCGGGTCTTCGCCGGGAGGGCTCTGTCAGTCGGTCCCCCGTGGTTGAGGTCATAGCACCCTCGTTGATCTCCACATGGTGGTTGTTGCCATTGCTGTCGACATTCAACCCTCGATCACGATTGCCCAACGGGGCACAGGTTCGATGTAGTCGAAACGGTTCGCGGAAACCCTTGCTACGCATGGAGGATTGATTACCTCCAGTTCCGCTTCTGATTCTCCTCATAACCATTCACCATTTCTCGGGTTCGGATTGGGAAAGTAGGGGTCTTCCGGTAAGTAGGATCTTGCTATGTTGTACTTGCGAGAATAAGAGTGGAAGAGATAATTACTAGGCGTCTAACTCTATAATTAATTATTTATAGGGGTGATCCTTATTAGTTACTTCTATAATGACATAGTTCATACTAATTACATATAACAAGATATGATAGACCTTCGAATAAGTGATCCTACCCTAGATCCACATCCAAACAAGGAAAAGGAAGTAAGGCAATGACCACAAATTCTAAGTCTATGATTTCTAGGTTATATAATATCTTAGGGTATCCACTTAGGGGCTATAGATCTATTATTAAGGATCTATTTAGTTTTCATTTAAGTTATAATATCACAAAATACTCCTATAGTATTTTAAACTCGTGTTCTGTTCTAATGATCTCATTGTGGTAGTGTTGGTAAGTATTTAGACTTGTTGCCATATCACAACCATTCTTGGGCATGTGCTAATCACTCCTCGGACTAGCATAGTTGATCAGGCTATGCCATTCCCAAGACTGATCATACACCCCCGAGCTTACCTGTGATATTCAACAATCATTACTTTAGTTTTGTTCTAGAATGATGCTGACCTTAGTATGTATGCATGCCTGTATACTTTTAATAAGAAATTACTTATTTCTAAAAGTGTAGTTGTTTTGAAAACTTTAAATCAGAGACTCTAGTCCCAATGCATTTATAGTTTGTATATCTTATGTGGTTTGATATACTGAGTTCACTATAAACAATGCTCTGATACCAATCTGTCACACCCCCAAACCAAGGATGGCGGAAACGTTCGGGGGTGGAGGACTTCATGTATAGTATCACAACAACGAGTATAATAGTGCTCAAAGTAAATACAACCAATCATATATATCTATTCGAAAGAGTTACATCATTGTATGAATTACATGTTCTAAATCAATTACAATATGTAGACAATAAGTATGAAATGTTTGACGCCTTAACGTCCCATCCTCAAAAGCACTTGGTTACCTGTTTATTGATTTCCTGAGAATACAAGTAGTTTTGAAAAAGTGTCAACACAAAGGTTGGTGAGTTCATAAGAAATTTTGTTGGAGAAGTAAACCGTTTTCCTTGTAAAAGCGATAGTATATGTATCCAGAAAATCCGATATTTTCTTTATAAAAGTTATGTAATGTAGTCTTATAACCGAAGACCAAAATGTATAAGTAACCTCTCTTACTAATAGAAAATGATATGTGTTTAAATTGACATAAACGCGCCTGAATTAAATGAAATTCCCGTAAATTCTTATGTTTGTTAATACTTTATGTATATGTAGTCCTAAATCTTAGGACCGAGAAAATAACAAGTATTGTCCATACTTAAAGATATAAGTGTGGTTTCAAATGATGTGTAGTCATAAATACCAAAACCGAAAGTGTACAGTAATATCTGTACTTATTGAGGTAATAAGTGATTTTAAAATCGACATAAAACCCATTTAAGTTTTATAAAAATCCCATAAACTTTATGTATTGTTATATCCCTATGTGAGTCGCTATAATCATACTATGACTAAATGAACCTGCCACGACGTTTCTCAGGCGTCGTAAAACTGAAATGACATTTGTCACCCGTAGACCTGCAGGTCCCACTGTAGCTAGCAGCAAGGTGTGGGGTGTCAAACCCAATATAGATCTATACACAACTATCACGTTCTCCCTCCAGGAGACTCTGATTATAACTAACAGAAATTATATCCCGCACTCGGACGTACGGAAAGAGATTGTCTCACAGTTTAGGTTAACAAGTTTACGAGTTGTGTGCGTGAGTGTAAAACCTTTCTGTATGAATGTACCCTTTTTGTATGTCTGTGTTATGTGGTGTATCATAAACTATACCTATTATAGTTTTATCCAAAATGTTTGTAATATATAAGAACTCTTTTATGAAAAAGCGTTAGTGTTATGATATCCATTAAACTATGCTTATTATAGCTTATATACGTGTTCTAAATGAATGAATAATCTTATCATGAATGACTTATTTTCAGTTTATGATGATAAAATTTACAAAGAAACACATTCAATACTTAGAATTTATATTTATACACTTTGCTCAACATAATACAAAGTGTTATGAAAATTATATGATGTTAACTAAATTAGACCTTCCTGCACTGTTTTAGAAAAGCCATAGAAAAATCATACGAAGTCGAAAACTAAATCCGTAAATTCTGAGAGTTCCCAAAATGTGTCTAGTTTACTCATAATTTTTATCATGATTTTTAATGACCTCTAACTTGGGTGAAAAAGTCCATAATCACAGACTGGTCCGGATTGGTGTTTGAAATGATAGGCAGTTTTGTAAAAATCACCATAAATTGTAGAAAAATCGTATGGATATGTGCAAGTAGTCATTTTAAAGCTAAGAACTGGAACTACTTACACCTAAAACAGTTTTTCAAACAAAAACGTTTAAGTTGTCCAAAACAGTCCGTGAATGGAGTCCAACTTTTCTGATGAAAGCTGTTAGAAAATTTTAGTTATGTTCTTGGTGTTTTAACTTGTATTCCCCCCCCCCCCCCCCTAAAAACTTAAGAAAACATAAAAATGTAGGGGTATGAGCTCACCTTGAGTGATTTCAGTAGGTAAGTGTTGAAGAAGAGAAGTGTTCAACCCAAGAACACTTGAAGAATCACTTGAAGATTCGAAGATCTAACAAGAATGTGATGATGTTTGTGTAAGCAATCTTTGATTTTGAGTAGGAGGATGTGTAATAATCATAAGAAAGATGATGATACTTACTAATTGTAGGAGAAGAGTCTTGGAGTATGCCTTGAAATTCTCGAATTAGAGAGAAAAAGATGAGAGAGTTTGGAGTGTGATTCTTGGTGAAAATGAGAGAATGACTAAAGTGTGAGGAGAGAGGATGGATGTTCCAGCCCTAAGAACATGGGAATAGTTGAAAATAGTGAGAAAGGACCTATGAAGTGACTAGGGATGGGCTGGTGGTGAATAGTGACATGGAGTGGGTATGGGAGTGGTTGCTTGTGTCATGGAAATAAGTAAAGTCAACACTCTACCTTTGTACTTCACCCACTCTCTTTTGGATAAGGTTTTATCCTTAAAAATGTGATTAATTAATAGTTAAGGGTCCTTATATGTTAAAATAAAGTTTTGGGTGAAAATCCCATGTTAAAACAATTAAAAACGGGCCTAAAATGCGAATTTAGTCGAAAACCGGGAGAAAAAGCGTTCCCAGCTAGACCTCTCGGTCCTAGGCCGAGGTTCGGTCCCTAGGCCGAGGTTCGGTCCCTGCTGGTGCTGAGCCGGAAGCGAACGGTGCGAACCAAAAGCAAGAAGCGAAGGCGAGGGGCTCAGTCCGAAGGCTCGGTCCGAAGGGTCAGAAGCGAAGGTTCGGTTCGGTTCTTTGAGTGAGGTTCGGTTCGGTCCAGCAGCCTTCTTCATCAGGAGGGTTCGGTTCCTAAGGGGACTTTCGGTTCCTAAGAGGGGTTTCGGTTCCTAAGAGCACTTTCGGGTCCTAACAGGGGTTTCGGTTCCTCAAGCCCGTTTTTCGCATACACTTCCGTTTTTGGGCTGTTTTCGCCAAATTCGAGGGTCGGAATGCCCCGAGTGATTATAGAAAGTTGGGAGAGATTTCGAGAGAGATTTGAGAGAGATTCCACATACTCAGAGAGATTTGGGAGAGATTTGACATACTTGGAGAGATTTCACATACAGAGAGATATTTGGGAGAGATTTCATATTCTTAGAGAGATTTGGGAGAGATTTGACATTCTTGGAGAGATTTCTCATACAAAGAGATATGTGGGAGAGATTTCACATTCTTAGAGAGATTTGGGAGAGATTTGACATACTTGGAGAGATTTCACATACAGAGAGATATTTGGGAGAGATTTCACTTTCTTAGAGAGATTTGGGAGAGATTTGACATACTTGGAGAGATTTCACATACAGAGAGATATTTGGGAGAGATTTCATATTCTTAGAGAGATTTGGAAGAGATTTGACATACTTGGAGAGATTTCACATACAGAGAGATATTTGGGAGAGATTTCACTTTCTTAGAGAGATTTGGGAGAGATTTGACATACTTGGAGAGATTTCACATACAGAGAGATATTTGGGAGAGATTTCACTTTCTTAGAGAGATTTGGGAGAGATTTGACATACTTGGAGAGATTTCACATACAGAGAGATATTTGGGAGAGATTTCATATTCTTAGAGAGATTTGGAAGAGATTTGACATTCTTGGAGAGATTTCTCATACAAAGAGATATGTGGGAGAGATTCGACATTCTTAGAGAGGTTTCTCATACAAAGAGAGATTTGGGAGAGGTTTCACATACTTAGAGAGATTTGGGAGAGATTTCTGATAAGAAGAGATGGAGTGAAAACGATTGAGAGAGGTTTCATTGGTGACCTTTTTGAGTGTCCGGCTTCGCACTGCAAGGTCCGTAAACCCCGTTAAGCCTTGATTAAGGATCTTGCATACTCCCGATGAGTATGTAACATTGTTTTATCGGTTTGGCTCTCCACGTACCACCGTTTTAGGTTAAGGAGATCTAGATGTACGCACTTTTCGATTTACGATCTCTCATTAGAATAGAGAGTTGTTTAGAAATTACATAACGTAAACTCTAATACTCACGGCAAATTGAGTTGACCGGTTTGACTTGTTGACTTTAGTTGACTTTGACTTGACCAAAAATTGACGGTTGTCACATTCCGGGACGTAATCATCCTATGGGGGAGATAATTGTAACGCCCACAAATCCGGGCTAGTGAAATTAGAGGCAATAGGGGTCGAAAACGACTTTTTGACAAAAGATTATTTAGAATAAATGATCTTAACCAAGTTGTAGAGTATGTCACAAGGTTTCCGTACATATAAAGAACGCCGAAATCCGAGTTATAACGAAGAAGTTATGACCCGTTGAAGTTTCGCGACGAAACCGGTACGATACCGGGAAGCGTAAATAGTGAATTTACGATAGAGCGAGATTTAGCCTTAGCAATCTAAACGAAAGTCGTAGAATATGTTAAACTAAGAACATCGATAAAAAGAACGCCCAAATCTGACTTCGTATGAAGAAGTTACGATTTTTCGAAGTTTCGGACTAGCAGTGTACAGCCCGAAATTCGAATATTAGATTAAGCGGTTTTTAGCCGACACGACCTAAACGAGAATCGAAGATCTCGTTGAGAGTAGCGTAATGAGAAAAATATGGGCAAAAACGGATGTCGGATGAAGAAGTTATGAGGATTTAACGGACCAATCATGTCCCGGCCCGTTAATAATATAAAATTTAAAATTGAGCCAAAATTAGCCGACGAAGTTTAAACGAAAGTTGTAGAGTACGTTCCCACCTTCGCGTGGATATAAAGAATGTCGAAAACGGAGCTCGTACGCGAAAGTTACGAATTATTGAAGTTGTAACTCGAAATTGTGAAATCTGATGCTAGAACGATGACGTGGCAAGATTCTGACCGTTGCTTGCTGAGCACTGTCCTTGCTTCGGATTGCGACACGCCACCCCTCGCTTACGCCCCGCGTCCGAGGCCTGTACGCCCAGCGTACCTTCGCTCATATCCTTCCGAGTCCGGGTGCGAGCCAGTTGGTGCGAGCTGGCAACCTTATCCGAGCTACGCCCAGCGTAGCGCTGCTGGACGCCCCGCGTAGATAGAGGCTTCGCAGCCTATAAAAGGGTCCGAAGTCAGCCTCCATTTTCACACCAAAACTCTTTCTCTCTCTAGTTTCTTTCTCTCTCTACAACCCCAAACCACCCCTAAGCCCTAGATAAAATCCCTAGCTCCCGAGGGAAGCCCCAAGGCTCCTGGAGTCCCGAAAAAAAGGAGTTTTTCGGTTTCGAAACGCTGCTCCAATTAAGTTCCGGTTTTCGATAAAATTCGCTGTAAGTATGCTACGCTTACGCAATTTTTAATATAGCTTTCAAATAATTATAGGAATGTTATTAGGTCCTTAAAATAATTATTTGGGCTATTATTATGAGTTATATTGAGCATTATTAACGCTTAATAATAGTCAAACTGATTAATTTGCCGCGGTTATCGTTAAACTAAACCCTAGTGGTATCGGTACTAGGTTTTATCGAAGGAATATCGTTTTGAGAGTATCGAAGCGCTGTCCGAGTGCTGAGTCATCACGTACTCAGGTGAGTGCATAGTTACTTTCAGCTTACACATAGATATGAAGTATTTTACGTGCTGTGTGTGTATATTATCTGTATACTTGCTATTTATGTTGGATGAACGCTTTATACATGTTTTCAATGATTCAAACTGTATATGTATTTTATATCTACATAATGTGCTGGGTAAAACACGGGTAGATATAATAGTTGCTGTGTGACAAAATAAAATAATGAGAGGCCTCGTTATAGCTGTTCTTGATGATCTAGTCATCTAGCTGAGTATAGATGACGACCACAGACTATTCTAGACAGTCCAGTGGAACACTAGTAGGCTCGCAACCTGTAGGTGTTTATTCGAACTGTGTGTTTATTCGAACTGTGTGATTATTCGAACTGTGTGTTTATTCGAACTGTGTGAACTGTGTGCTCACCAGATATACTCCATCCCAATGATAGTCCTTTGACTAGGTCGCTTGTGTTAGATGTTTTAGAGATGTAATGTGAGCATAACGGGAATGGGTAATTGGGTTGATTGTTTGATGTTTAAAAATAATAATTATATTATTGTGGGTTGAAAACCCTATGTGCTCACCAGGTTTCCCAACCTGACCCACTCAGTTTATTTATATCACAGGTGTTGATATGAAGTCACAATACACTGAGAGATTTAAAGAGATGTAGATCACTAGTGTAAATAATTGTAATTTCTGTTTATGCTTATGTTTCTGTATTAACGATGACATCCCAAACGTTTTAAAATGAAATAAATACGTTTCTTCGAAAATGTTTTAATAACGTATTTACCATGTTTTTCTGGGAACAAATTCCGCAACATTTTTATGAAATGAAGTACTCTGATTTTTATAAAGCATAAACAAACCGGTCTTTTCTGGCCGTGATTTTGGGGATGTCACAATTCTATCATAACTTCCTAAGCTCAAAATCTGATCTTCGAATTCATGCGATCGAAATCCATTTCTTCGTGATCAGACTCATCTTCCTCTTCCATCAAACTTCCTCTCATTTCTCTAATCCTGCAAAACATGCAAATGTAATCTTATCACATTATGAATAAAGAATAGGAATTTAAATGGAGTTAGATAGTGGATTTTATACCTGAAGTAGAGCCATACTTATCGACTCTTCTATCTCTTAGATTCTTCAGGTCCTTTAGGCAGCTTCGTATCCATTTTCCCTTCCCTTGGCAGCAGGAACAGGTGGTGTCCATGGAAGCATGGTTGGTTGAGTTATCAGACAAATATGCTCCATTACTTCGCCAAATCATTTCTGACTCGGCAGCAATAAGCATATAAGTCAAGTCAATGAGGGTTGCGTCAAGTCTCATCATATGATACTCTCTAATGAACTTATCATATGATTCAGGGAGTGACTGAAGAACCCAGTCCACAGCCAACTTATTTGAGATAGACGCACCCAACATAATCAACCTATCAATGTGTGATTTCATCACTAGGATGTGAGCACACACGGGTTTGCCATCTTGATGTTCCATTTCCAATAGGGATTCGGTGATCTTGAACCTATCAAATCTTCGATCATTAGGGTTAGGGAGAACAAAGGGAGGAAGAGGAGGAAGTGAAATTAAGCTAGTCCACAGTGATCCTTCACTTTGAATCAAGCTTTCACTTTCATTAGGAACACTTTTTCCTTGGGATTCGGGAATACCACGGTTAGACATCTACAAAACGAGAGAAAATTCAAGTTAAGATGATTAGAATTCTTGATGCAACACCCAAATGAAACATCAAGCTAGGATCCAACACAATACTCTACAACCTAGAAGAGGGATGCTGTAATCTAGTTGCAGAATATTTGAAGGTAGGTAAATGACGATTTACCAATTTCCACCATGAAAAACGAAAAGGAAGATTAAGTTTTAAATGAATTGAAACTCCTAGATCTTTTGAGATTCATTAAACTTTTCAATGGCATGTTTAATCTCGATTATGCACTACTATTTGTGACTGGGATGCTGAGGATCACAAACAAGGTGTGAATAACCATACAAATCACGTGGTGCACCCAATGCTACAATCACCTAATCAATGTGCCGGTTAGCCACACACACTCCATTGATCTATGACAAACATCGAGTCACCCTTCGCTACCAATGTCATCCCCAAATTAGTGTGTCGGTTAACCACACACGCTCCACTAATGTTTGACAGGGGTACGAAGTGTAATTCTATGGATTAGCATATAATTTCACATTTTTCCTAAAGTAACTATGATTTGGGAATTTGAAAAAGCATTTAGTTACTTTGTACTTCATTATACCTATAATGGAAGGTTTTTGTCCTATCCTACCCGTTCGGCTAACGACCCTCCACTAGTCAAGAGTGCGGTGGGTAAGAGTGGATACCCATTCAATCGCCATTTTATAGGCAATTTCCTTAAACACCCCTTATAGACTAGCTTCGTGAATGAGGCCTACTAACGGTAAGACTGACTGTTTACTCATACATATATATAATATTAGACTTTTAATGTTATATATAGTATAGGGTGTATTTTACACTTTTAAAATACTAGGTGGTTTAACTTAGTAAATTATACTTTTAATTTAATTAAATGTAAACCAAAACTTTATGGGTTTATTAAATCACTTTTAATTCTATACTTTAATTAATTAATAAAACCATAAGGGTGTGATATGAACTTTTCAAATTACTAGGGTTTTAGAATTTAACATTTCAAAATTTAAACTTTTAATCAACTTTTAAATTCCAAAACTTGAGGGCAAGTTTTGAACATTTCAAAACATTAGGGATCAAACAACAAATAATTCAAATTAATCAATTAATTTCATAATTATCTATATTTGACCTAATCTTATTTTCGTCATTAGATAATTACCAAATAACTTTAAATAATCCATATTTATCACATAAACAACCAATATTTAAAAGATTTGAAATTATCTATTTGTTTTGGCAAGGATAAACATATAATTAAGATAAAATTCGGATTTTAACTTCATAAAACAATTTAAGCATCAAATCCAAGTCAAAACAGCAGCTAAATCCCGAAATTCCCTCTGTCTGACCCCTGGACTCGCCGAGTCAGACAGACTCGCCGAGTTCATCCACTGACTCCCCGAGTCAGGTCGGGCAGAGGCCAAAAATCGTTTTTTCAGTAAATAATTCAACATAGCATCACATACAACTGAAACCAATCAAGGCTTTGATACCACTGATGGGTTTTAGGCATAAGAACAATCCTATGTGCTCATACAAACCCTAATGCTTGGATCTAGGTTTCTCTATTGTACATGCTATGAATCCAAGACTAATAACCTTAAATCTAACATATTATAAACTGAATTAGGGTTTAGAGAATTACCTTTGATTGTTATATTGCAATAACAATCAATTCCTTGCTTGGATTGGCTTCAAAAGCTTAGTGCCTCAAGTGCTGCACCTCTAATGGAGTCACAAACACCTTATGCAACTTGGATGAAGAGGAGAAGAAGAGAGGCTACCCAAAAAACGACTAGAAACCCTAGAGAATCAGTTGTCCACGTTTTTGGAGCCTAAGGGGTCCTTTATGTACTTCTATGGGCTGCTAGGGTTTCAGTCAAAACCCTAATGGACAGCTTAAACTCTAAGCAGCCCATGGAACCTTCTGGATAAGGCCATGGACGAAAATATGATGGGCTTCCATCATAATTTCGTTCACCCCTTGATCCTTTAGCATTCCTTAGCCCAATAACTCAATTATCCAATAATTGCAGTCCAGTCCCCTGAATTTAATTAATCTCTTTTAGTCACAAAATTAATTATCAATTAATTCTTGACTAATATTAATTAAACAATATGATTTCTCCTATAATATATTATTCTCATAATATATTAATAAATCATATTTAAATCTTTCTCTCCTCAATTCATCCTACATATTGCTATGGTGAAGGCAACCCAAAAGGACCATGCTCATAATCGGGTCAAGTTCATACCAAAATAGTTATGGACTTAGACACTAATCCAACAGCTCTTGTATGTCAACTGGATCAAAAGTAGTAAATTCCTTGCACATAAGATAGTGATAGAGTACAAGGTGACATTCTACACCTGTCAGCATGTTCACGTAATCACTAAAACATGATTTCGTAAACAAGACCCCAAAAAGAGGTTGGTTATTTAAACGAGCCATTATTTCGAGCCCAAGTTCAGTCTTGCAGGTTGTAGTAACAATCGCTTCGTATGTTCTATTGTGCTACAATCAAAAGAAAAATTAATTATGTATTTTTGTATGTATGTTCCGGAGGACATTATTGAATAGTCAATTCCATAATAGAATTTCGGAACAAAAATCTAGAACACAGTTTCAGAAATTAATTCTGAAACAAAATTATGAAATGTTCATCGTATTCTGGAGGACTTCATATTATTCTAGATCTATTTTCGGATTCTGGACTTTTCCGAACTATTGAAAATGATGTTTCTTGGTGACAATTTTTGATGTAGCATACATATATTTCTACATATAAACTTATTATTGTCTTTAAACCAAAAAAATCAAAGGAAAACTAATACTACCTATGTAAATGCATAAATTATATAGGTTTTCACGTATAATCCAAATTAAAACCATATAATTATAACATAATGAAAACTTACATATAAAAAATGCATTGCATCGCCATTATCAGAAGACATTTTGGGTTTTAGGGGTTCCCAAAATGCTTTGTAGGGTAATCCAAATAGGGTATTCTGAAATGACAGACTTCGAAATAAAGGGAAATCCGCAATGGGTAAAATTTTATGTATAAGGGGGACCACCTGTACGGGTCGAATCTGTTACCCATAAATGCTCCAAATACATAATCGGGTTCGGAATGGTCCATTTCGGACCAAATGGTCAAAAAAATAAAAAAGGGGTCATTATTATTAAAATAAGATTAAAAAGTGATTAGTTTACTCAATCTCCCTAAATGATATATACATATTTCAAATTCATGAAATGGATTTTGAAGGAAAATAATATATTTGACATTTGTGAATCTTTTATTTATATATATATATATATATATATATATATATATATATATATATATATATATATATATATATATATATATATATATATATATATATATATATATATATATATATAATTCCTAATAATATTTTCACTAAACCGTAAAAAATAATTATTAAGATACTATACATTATAATGTATGACTTCTTTTCTAATAAATGTCTAAATTTAACATAAGATATATAATCAATTTTATTAAAAACTATATTTTAAATGTAAAAAGATAATTATGAAATATTTGTTGATGTTTTAAATATAAAGTTGAAATACAAATACATTAAACCATTTAAAACCTTAGTAAAGAAATTGAACCATTTAAAGAACCTTAGTAAAGAAATTGAACCATTTAAAGCCTTACTAATAAGAAATATAAAGTTCAGATAAAAAAGAAAATAGAACCTCCGGTGGTATTGCCGTAACTGCCACCTTTTTTCCTCCACCGAGAACGACGTACTTTCACCACCCTAAAAGATCTTAGAGTTCCATCCTTGCATATGAACCTTTTTCATTTAATTTTTCAGTGACAACATAATTGTAACTACGTTTTTCCTAACTTGTATATAAAAGTAGCTAGTAAACACTTTTTTATGGTCACAAATATATTCACAATGTTTCTACTAAATAAAAAGAACACTAATTAATTTACTCATAAACATTACATAGTGCAGTGACCATTATTGTTAGTAATGATAGTTAAGAAAATTATAAGAAGATAGTTTTGATTTTATTCTACAATTTAATGAGTTGTGCGTGACCGATTATCATAGTATTTTTCATTAAGTTTGTGGCATTATCAAATTTGCTTGACGACTTATTAGATTGTGAGTAAATGGTGTTATTTACGGTATTTTAAGTTGTCATTCAAAAACCGGTGAGTAAGAAAACCTTTTCTTATAGTGTATGTCGAGTATTATGATTGATCCACATCAATATTCTTCATATCGACCGGTGTATTAGACTATGAGGAGTGGTCACACTTAAGCCACCGGAAAAGCACTGCAAACTCAGCATCATGTCAACTCCACCACCAACCCATAAGATATTGGAAATGGTTACCACTCTACAATATTTATTTTTGTTAACATTAAATTAAATAAAAAATATAATTAATAAATTCATAGAAAATAATAATAATATAAGAGTATAGGATGAAATTTGTAAATTCTTTAAACCAATTTTGAGAAGAAATTAGGGAAGAGGTTTGTTCTGTTTTTAAACCAACTCAAGCGATCATAGTTGACAATTGTTTGAAAAATATGTGTCTCCTTTCTGATTTAAAGGGAAAATGACTCTTGAGGGTAATTAACTTTTGCGTTTATACTTATTTGGTCCTTTTTTTTGTATTCAATATACCATCGAACTTGTTGTTGGTGTTTACCATAGCCCTTTGACCGGCTTTTGACCTGTGATAGCCGGTCAAAGGGTTATGGTGAACACAAACAACAAGTTCGATGATATATTGAGTACAAAAACAATGAAAGGGACCAAATGAGAACAAACGCAACAGTTGGTTACCCTCCTGATTCATTTTCTCTTTACTCATTCATTTACTGCAAATCCCACATCATCTCCTACTGAAATTAATGACTATGAGATTCATTATTGCTTCTCTTCAAAACATAACTCACGAAAGGACATTATTCATGCATGTACAACTTTGTAATGCACTTAAATATTTATTAGGGGAATCTTGACTAAGCAGGCGCATTTCATGACTACATTCACATTTGCAATCAAATGCTTTATCGTATCATGGATTCTAGACAAGTCTATAAACGAGTGGAATCACAAGTGCTGTGATTTTTTAGTTTACTTAGCTTTAAGATCGAACTCATGGGATAAGATACAACATCAATATGTACAATATCATGCTGCTTTTGTAGACACATCACCATAATATTGTACATATTGATGTTGTATCTTATCCCATGAGTTCAATCTTAAAGCTAAGTAAACTCAAAATCACAGCACTTGTGAATCCACTCGTTTGTAGACTTGTCTAGAATCCATGATACGATAAATCATTTGATTGGAAATGTAAATGTAGTCATGAAATGCGTCTGCTTAGTCAAGATTCTCCTAATAAATATTCAAGTGCATTACAAAGTTGTACATGTATGAATAATGTCCTTTCGTAGGTTATGTTTTAAAGATAAGCAAGAATGAATCTCATAAAGTCATTAATATCGATAGCAGATGATGTCGGGTTTGTTGTAAATGAGTAAAGGGAAAATGAATCAGGAGGGTAACCAACTGTTGCGTTTGTTCTCATTTGGTCCCTTTCCTTTTTTTTGTACTCAATATACCATCGAACTTGTTGTTTGTGTTCACTATAACCCTTTGACTGGCCATCACAGGTCAAAAGCCGGTTAAAAGGGCTATGGTAAACACCAACAACAAGTTCGATGGTATGTTGAATACAAAAAAAGGGGACCAAATGAGTACAAACGCAAAAGCTAATTACCCTCAAGAGTCATTTTCCCTGACTTAAACCACGACTCTATTATCTTCCTCCATTTGAATACATGGAAATGTAAAAGATTTATATATATATATATATATATATATATATATATATATATATATATATATATATATATATATATATATATATATATATATAACCCGTGCGAACCACAATTATAAAATTAATTAATTTTTTATAGTAAAAACTCAAAATTATTAATTAATTATTTTAAATAAATTATTAATAAATAGATTTTTTTAGTTATATAAATTTTAATCATTGATTTAAATAAATAAGTGAAATTATATCATTTTATAACTTGTATTAATTTTATTTTAATTTTTATTCTAATTTTATTAATTTATTATAATTAGAATGGAAAATTTAAAATTTGGAATTAGAAATGGAGTTGACAAGTAACATATATTAATTAAGAGACATAATAAGATGACAATGACTAAAGGAGAATAAAATATACATTAATTATGAGACCTAATAGGATGACAAATGTTAAAAAAAAAAGAATAAAACTATGCTTTTATTAGAATAGGGATATATATATATATATATATATATATATATATATATATATATATATATATATATATATATATATATATATATATCTATATATATCTATATATATATATATATATATATATATATATATATATATATATATATATATATATATATATATTGCCTCCAACGACTCCGTTTAGTCAAAACGGAAAGCAACCAATAGTGAGCCTTGTCTTCGTATAGACACCAGAAGCAAGCAACCGGGTTTGGGAACGGTGTTCACATATATATATATATATATATATATATATATATATATATATATATATATATATATATATATATATATATATATATATATATATATATATATATTGCCTCCAACGACTCCTATCAATCAAAACGGAAAGCAACCAATAGTAAGTCTTGTCTTCGTATAGACACCAGAAGCAAGCAACCGGGTTTTGGAACACTATTCACATGTCTACAGGCCCTCCAAATCAGCTCAACGTGTGGGTTGAGCTGTCCATTCCGGATAGCCTTATTGTAACTTTTACAATGTAATTGAGATAGTATTTTAAAATAATAATGATAATAAATAAAAAATAAGATAAAAAAATAAAAAAATAAAAATGGCCCAACACATTTCAAAAATGCATGTTAAGGGTTTTCGTTCCTTTACATGAAGATTTCGAAATCATGCAAACTTATTGTATTATAATCTATATACATAACTTTCCCCTACAGTTTTGTTGTTACTTTCTTTGTTTATTTTCGAAAATAAACAAAAACATGCCCTATTTTTATTACCATAAATAAACCAGTAAGAGTGGTGCAGAAAACCCTATATGACCTATAGCGATGTCAATCAACCTTTTCATTATTAACTAATTTATTACTTTATGTTTTCTTTTTGTTGTTTTCAAAAAATGAAATAAAATCTTAATCATTTCCCAAATTGCCGCCAACCAATAAACTGGATATATATATATATATATATATATATATATATATATATATATATATATATATATATATATATATATATAGAGAGAGAGAGAGAGAGAGAGAGAGAGAGAGAGAGGGGGGAGAGATATCTAATTATTGTATTTTTTTTTTTAAAGTTCAATACATATCGATTGAAGGCAAACGTGCAACAAGCTGCGCCGTTAGCCCTTTCTGGATAGCAAAACCAATTCCTTTGAAAACAACATTTGTAGATCTAGGAGATATCTATCGTATGATATAAAAATAATAAAGAAAATATATTGTTTGATAATATAAATACGTCCAATGTTACATAATAATTGTCATTAACACATATTCTAACTAATTAAATCGTCTATAAAGTTATTATACACTTATTATTATTATTTTTATTTCTGTCAGAATGTTTTATTGAGTCGTATTATGTCAGAATGAAAATGAGCGAAAAATAATGTGTGAGAACAAAAAATAATAATAATTAACGAGAATGCATAAAAATGACGATATTCTTGTAAAGTTGAACGTATTCGCATTATTAAAGAACTTATTGTCTTAATAATTCTAATATCACATACGATAAATGTACAATAATTAGTTTGAATTTACTAACCTTTTATATATATATATATATATATATATATATATATATATATATATATATATATATATATATATATATATATATATATATATATATATATATATATATATATATATATATATATATGGATCCGCAAATCTAATACCCACCGGCTGCTGCCTAAATCAGGTTGTTTATGTCGTTAAAAAGCAAATTCCTATCAATATATATATATATATATATATATATATATATATATATATATATATATATATATATATATATATATATATATATATATATATATATATATATATAATTAGTAAGTATGTTAAAATCAGAATTTCTTTATTTTTGGTAAGATCGTAACTTTTTTAGTATAATATTTTCTTTCATATTTTAATACAATTTATATAAAATACAAATTTGTACAGTTTATTTACAGTTTAATATATAAAATTTACAACTTAATACAATTTTATATTAATTCACAAATTCAGAGAATTATCAAACCCAAACTCTATCACCACCAAATACCACCACAAGCTACATGTGCCACCATCACAACCATCCTTCCTCACATATCATATATGTATATAAAGTAATGCAATGACAAGTTAATACTAGATTCATAGTTTAATAAACCTATTAATTTACTCACTTTGAATTTAGTACAAAACAATTATAAAATCTAATGCATTCTAACATAAGTATAGAACAAAAAAATATTCACAAGAACATTTATATAAAAATTCATACATAAATCATTCATATTTTAATACGAAATTTATAAAAAAATTTACAGTAAAATGCAGTCAATTCACAGCTTAATACAGTCAATCACCGTTTAAAATATAAAATTTACAACTTAATATAATAAATTAATAATTTAAAATATAGAAATGTCATATTCTTAACTTAAAACTTATATTTATACTTTCAAATCAGGAGTTTAATACTTCTTTCAAAGTTTAATTACACAATATTCCCAGTTTTAATTTTATATAATTTATTTAAAATTAGAGAAAATTGTATATGTGTATAATGCTTCTTTCTTCACATATTTAAGAAGTAACACAAAATTAGTTCATAAAAAATGCACAGATTAATACCGTCAATTCATAGTTTAATATACAAAATTCATATCTTAATACAATAAATTCACAATTTAACACACAAAAATTATATAATCATAGTCATATTCTCAACTTAAAATTTACATTTATGTGTTCATATCTGTAGAAATTTTGTGTATTAAGTTGTAAATTTATTATATTAAGTTGTGACTAAAATTTATAACTTAAGACACAAAATTCACAGTTTAATACAATACATTAACAATGTTAGGTCATATTTTGTTGCTTTGGGCTAGACATTCATTTTGTATGAGTCTTGTTAGTCTTTGTTTATGTGTTTATAGGGTTTGCGGTTGGGTGAACCGAAAACATGGTGTTTTCGGTTCAACTGGTGTTTGCGGCTGCAAGGCTGTTTGCGACCGTGAACTGTTTATGGTTCATGTTCCCTATATATATATATATATATATATATATATATATATATATATATATATATATATGTGTGTGTGTGTGTGTGTGTGTGTGTGTGTGTGTCAGTCTTGTTAGATTGTGCGACGGTTGTGTGTGTGTATGTGTTCCATTATACCAGACGTTTGCGGCTTAATAGAAACGTGTGCAATTTGGATCATTCTTACTTCTACTCCTTTTTGTTTTCATTGATTATTTCTTGTTCTTGTATTTGATCACTAGTTGGTTCCAGATTTGGGGACTTACAATTGTTATCAGAGCCATACTAATGTCAAAACTGTTCAATTTGTGTTTTCGGTTGGAGTATTCTTCATTTTTGTGATTGTTCAAGCTTTGTTACTGGGTTTTTAATGTTGATCGTGATTTCAAGGCCAAAGGGATTGAAGATCTACTCGAAATCAGCTATTTTCATCAAATTCTGGGTGTTTTCGGTAGTAAATTGTTCATCAGTTTTCGGTTGTACACTCATTTTCGGATGTAAACTCCTTGTGTTTACGGTTGTAAATTGTTTTCAACTGTAAACTGTTTTCGACTGCAAAAGTGTTGTTTTCGACTGTAAACCCTCGATTTCGATTGTGAACCTAATTTCAGCTATTAGTCGTAAACTGTGTACGACCGTAAACTCTTTTCGGCCATAAACCCTTTTTAGCTGTAAACCTTGTTCTCGGTTGTGAACCTCTTTTCGATTGTGCTTTCTTTACAAAGTTTGCTTTCAATAAATTAAGAAAATTAAAAAAAAAATATGGAATCACAAAACATGATAGTTCATCAGGAGTTGGATTCATTCATGGGAACTACCACAAGAATCACACGTCTTCTGTCAGCGAAAGGATTTCTTGAATGGAAGTACAGAATAGAGAAATACATCAAAATGAAATATTTCAAGATATGGCGCAACATTCTGAAGGGTCCAGTTAGAATCACTGCCACACTTGAAAATGGAACCATTGTCGACAAAGATTTTGCAAATTACATAGATCAGGATTTCGAGAAAATCGAGGAACAAGAGAAGGCTCTCGCAAAACTTACAATGGCTTATCTCCGGAAATTACACAAGGATTCAGAGAGTATGACTCAGTCAAAGCTCTGTGGGAAGCATTGATTGAAGTTTATGAGGGAAATGAAGACTTGAAGCAGAGCCGACAAGACATGCTTCATCAAAAGTTCAATTTGTTTAACTATGTACTTGGGGAATCTCTTGAGACTTAACTCCAACAATTCATTACACTCACCACTGAAATGAGCACAGCTGGAGTTTTTTTGCCATGATCTGATATTAACAAGAAACTTATGAATTCACTTCCAAAATCATGGGACATGAACATATCTGTCATCAAGAAAACCAAAGATCTTAACCGACTTACTCTGGCGCAAACAATAACAATCATTAAATCCTGTGATCTTGATGAAAATCAAAGGGAAATTAACCATGTAAACTCCTATTCGACTGTAAATATGGAGATTTCATCAAACAGTGCCTTTTCATCCTTTACTGCTCCACAAAATCAAGCTTTTGCTATTTCACAACCACCATCCCATGTTGTTCCACCATCCATGGCTTATCCAAATGCAGCCTTCTCCAAAAAGCTCATGTTACCACCTCTGCTCCCAAAGAAGCCAATGAGAACATGGCCCTAGCCTCTGGCATGGTGAATTGCTACAATGCCTTTGTGGCTGGAGAATTTCCTCCTCAGATTTCTTTCGCTGATCTTGATCAGATTCACCTAGAGGATGTAGAAGAAATAGACATTACATGGCAAATTGCAATGGCGGTGTTTAGGGCCAAGCAATTTGCAAAGAAAAATAGAAATAATAATTGGGGGATGAATGCAGAGAAGAAGGTTGGATTCAATAAAGGAAAGTTGAGGTGCTTCAACTGTCACGAGCCTTGTCACTTTGCTCGTGATTCTCCGAAGCCTGATAGAAGAGTAAATCATGAAAGGACAATGGTTCCGGTTGGAAATAACAAGGGAGTTGTTGCTAACAACGAGACTGCAAATCTAGTGACGGTAGCTCAGTCATTTGATTGGGAAGACCAAATTCAGGCCTTGAACATTTTAGGACCTAAAAATGTACATCTGGCCCAGATAAGTGAAGTCACCTAGGAGAATGTTGAAAAGGATCCAGAAGAAGAGATGATGGTTGCAGTTTGCCTTCATGGTATCCACTACCCGTGAGCCTGAGAAGAAAGAGGTCAGTCAAATTTCTTGTTCTCAAACATGCATTGATACTGTTAAATTTTTAAGTGAACAAATTGAATTATTGCGTAAAGAAAACGAGGACCTAAATTACAAAGGATATAACCTTAGGAAGGGCCAAAGACCACTAATAGAACAATTAGAGGCCAAAACTAAGGATTTTAGGAAACTACAGGAAGAGTATAGCAACAATTGTGAGAACTATAACTTTATCAAGAAACAACTTGCCATTTTGACTGACGAGCTTGACACATTAAAAATTCGTTTTGAAAATGCTGATTTTAATTCAAAAAGTTTGATGTGTCAAGTGAGATAGTTGAGACTATGATAGAGAAACAAATGAGATGGAAAGATAAGAAGTAGGTAGCTCTAGGGTATGAGAGTGTCCCTCCTCCTTTTAATTGCAATTACACTGTTATCCTTATGACCCAAAAGAGATGGAAAGAGAGGAACATCTTGTTTATGGTAAACATGTTGTACCTGTGTCAGATAGTAGTGCTAGGGAAAAGGATACTAACATTTCTACTTCCTATGCAGATTCACCATTATGTCAAGGCAAGTAGGCTTCTGAAGAGAGTGTTTCTAATAATAATCTTGTTTCAAAATCTGATGTTTCTGTTTTAAACAATGATGCTTTTGTTTCTAACTCTAAAGCTGATGTTTTGGTTTGTGATGATTCTGTGTCAAAGTCTGATGATTCAGATGTTTTTGATAAGTATAGTGATGTGTTTGATAAATCTGATGTTTGTGTTACTAGAACCTACACTCCACCTACACCTTTCACACAACCTAAATCTTTCACATGTACTTGTGGGAAGATTAAGGGAGTCAATAAGAATACTAGACCAGAAAAGATCGGTACCAGTTTTTATGCTAAGAAATAGATGTGCTTTAACTGTGGAACTGCTGGTCATGTTGCACGCAATTGTCCAAATCGGTCATTTGTTCCTTTGTATGCACAAAGAAGAGAGAACGAGTCACGAGGAAGATCTCTCGTTAGAAAATTGTCGAGATCTCATTCTCGTGATGATGATTGGAATGTCAATAAAAACAGAAAACGGGTTGAACTTGAAAAGAATAAACAGTTTTTACATGAAAATACAACAGGTACTTTAACGAAACCAAACGTGGCTAAGCCAAGATCGGGTTTGTCAAAGTCTCCGTCTGGGTCTTTGTCTAATCTTAGACAGAAACCCAAACGATAAAAACCAAAAAAAAATGTTTCAAAATCACATGTAAATGTTTCTAAACCTAACTATAAATGGGTGACCAAACATTTAAATGTCCAATCACCTCAGTCTTCTGTATGTGTGCCTAGTAATCAATCAAATTCAAAAAGTGAAAAAAGAATTTTTGTTGCTAACAAGAGAAAACCCAGTGTTTTAATGACACGGGTTCGAAAATCTAATTAATCATGTGCATCGTGTAGGAACAGCTACGGAGGAATGTCATCAGACCCTGGTATGTCGATAATGGTTGTTCCAGGCACATGAAAGGAGACATCTCCCAACTACATGACATTCAGAATTTCAATGGGGGCTTTGTTTCCTTCATGGGAGGAGAAGGTAGGAAGATCACCTAGAAAGGAACTGTCCGAAACGGAGTGCTTAGCTTTGAGAATGTCAACTATGCTCTTAAGCTGAAGCATAGTCTCTTGAGTGTCTCACAGATCTGTGACAAGGGGTATTCAACACACTTCACTGACAAAGAGTGTTTCATCTTGAATCCTGGAATTATTATCCCTAAAGAATGGATCATGGTGAAATTGAAGAGGGATGGTAATTCATACATCATCGACATGAATCATAATATTCCAGAACAGTTACTTGTCTCTTATCTAAAGTCTCAGAATACAATACCATGCTTCGTCTCGGCCATGCGAATGCCAAGAACCTGAATTATCTTGCTAAAAGCGAGATTGTGTGTGGTCTGCCTTTCAAAGACTTTATCACTTTTCAAAAATGTGTGGTGTGTGCTCAAGGCAAACATCATCGCAAGCCCCATTTGCTAAAGACTGTCAACTCAATCAGCAAAGTTCTTCAATTGTTGCACATGGATTTATTTGGTCTGGTCAACGTTCTCAGCATCAACAAGAGATCTTATTGCCTAGTTTTGATAGATGACTACTCGCGGTTCACATGGGTTTTCTTCTTATCTAACAAGAGTGGGTTTTTTGATCTGGTCAAGAAGTTCATTGTGATGATTGAGAATCAAACAAATGAGAAGGTACAGGTGCTTAGAACGAATAATTGCACAGAATTCAAGAATGCTGTTATGGACCAGTTCTGTGCCAAAAAGGGTATATTGCATTAATATAGTGTTGTTTGGACACCTCAACAAAATAGTTTTACGGAACGGCGGAACCGTACTTTGATGGACGCCGCAAGGACGATTCTCTGTGATTCCAAACTACCGGTCTTCTTCTGGGCCGAGGAGATCAATACTGCTTGCTATGTCCAAAACCGTGTCCTGATCAACAAAGCCCAAGGTGAAGACCCCATATGAACTTCTGTACAATCACAAGCCATCAGTTGCTCATTTCAAAATATTTTGATGTCCTTGCATCCTTCTTCACCTAGAATCCAACCCCAAGTTCAACATGAAGGCTGATGATTGTTAATTTGTGGGATACACGACACGCACTGCTTATCATGTATACAACAAGACCACCAAGCAGATTGTGGAATATTTCGATGTGCGCTAGCTGGAAGAGAGTGAGGCAGATGCCCGAGTCAGTTCTGACTGTTTATTTGATTATGCTTCTTTATTTAAATCATTTAATGTGTTTTCAGATGATATGCCAAGTTCTTGCTTAGGTACGAAGGATGTTATTGAAGATGAAGAGGAAGATGTGGTGTACAGACCACCTTTGGTGCCTCCTACGACTCCTATGGTGGATGAAGCTGTTCCAAGTACTTATTGTAACAGCCCGGAATTCCAGGTATCGTTATATTTATGATTTTTGGGTGTTTTAAGAGGGGACTCGGCGAGTTGGAGCTCAGACTCGCCGAGTAGGATCGCGGATCTGGTCGCGGGTTCGCGACTGGACTCGACGAGTCCGGATATGGACTCGGCGAGTCTGCGCTGTTTAGCGAAACCCTAACCGTCCAGGTTTGGGACATATATAAGGGGCCTTATGGCCGTCATTGTCCATCCTAGTCCTTTGAGAGAAACCCTAATTCGATTGTGAGCATCTGGAGCAAGGTAGAAGACCATTATTGATCTTGGAAGTGTTATTTTGCAAGGAGGAGGAGGCTTGGTTAAGGGAACAACAAGAGAAGCCACATTTTGAGGATTGGGGACACAGAGCAACGTTATTCAGGTAATATTTTCGAGTTGCATTCTTCTATGTTGATGTGTATATGGATTTAGGGTTTATTGAACCCTTTTGTGGCTAGATTGAGTGTTTCCTTAGTCCCCCAAGCGATTGGAACCCTATATTGGGACCCTTGGAAGTCCAGAATGTCCCATGCCTGAGCATTTCGGGAATCAATGGAGGTTTTGGATTGGAATCCTTATGCCTTAGGTCAAAACGTAAATTATGAGTCATGGGGTGTATTATGAGCATCGAAATGAGGGCTTTACGTGATGAACCAGTTTAGGAAGGCCAGACCTATGAATTGTCGGAGCAGATCTGACCTTAGAAAGCAGTTTGAGTGGTTACATGGCATGGACTCGCTGAGTCCGATGAACAGACTCGGCGAGTAGCTTGAAGATTGCCTTAGAGTGGTCCTGTCCGGGTTATGAGTTGGATCGGTGAGTCAGGGCGAGTTAGAGAGGGTTAACAGGTGGTCTGAGTCGAACTGGGACTCGCCGAGTTGTTCTTCAGACTCGGCGAGTTGAGTCGGGGTGGCCCCGCGATTCTTTCAGGAGGAACCCGTCGAGTCAGGGGGAGACTCGACGTGTAGAAAGGGAATCTTAGAGAATTGGTGAGAACGTGTAGACTCGCCGAGTCGCCCTAGCACTCGCCGATTCCGGTCAAAGTTGACCGTTGACCGTTGACTGTTGACCAGAGTGGACCTGTGTTGACTTTTTAGGGATAGTCAACATTAGAGATATAAAGTGTTAACTAGGGACATTATGATGTTTTAGGAGGATTAGAGCTCGGAGAATCGGGCACGAGGGATTCCCAGGTTGTGAGATATCGAGACACGCGAGGTGAGTCTTCTGACTATACTTTACCTTGAGTAGGTAACCAGAGTTATATGATAGAGTATTTATATGCTATGTATGTTATGTGTTGCACTGCATTCTTCTATGTGATTTATGCTATGCTTGTTTACAGAGTTAGAACCTGAGGGTTCACAGAGTATGGGTGCACGGACCCACAGAGTTATAGCCTCGAGTGGCTAATATGTGTTATATGGTATTTTGGGGAACTCACTAAGCTTTATGCTTACAGTGTTGGTGTTATTTGTTTCAGGTACTAGTGAGGATCGCGGGAAGGCGCCGACCTGATTAGTGCACACACGCGGGATTTTTATATTATGTGATCTTGGGGTTTTTATATATGTTATGAAACGAATTACAAACAACGATGTTTTTATGAATATTAAATGAAGTTTGTCTTTATTAAATGCGAAAAATTATTTTTAAATGCTTGGTGTTACAATTTGGTATCAGAGCCTGTGTTTGAGGGATTTGAGTACACCTTCGGGCGTATTTGAACTCAAACTGAGGATTTGAGATGTAATTTTCAAAAGATTAAAAGATTTTTGAAAAGACGCAGAGCAAGAGATGTGTGTACGATCAGTCCGCGCCCGAACGGTGATTTCCCAAAATACCCTTACATTATGTGATGTTAATATTGATATGATGTATCTGCATGTTAGAGTAGGCTAGGCATTGCTACTAGGAATAGATTGGCCTGATTTGTGATGCCTTAGTCTAGGGAGAGGTGAGCTGCTATGAGATGCTTGAGAGTGAGTAGGTAGCAGCGAGGGACTTATGATAGATATATTAGAGAGTGGTCTATGCATGATAGAGTACTTGAGACCTGGAATCCGAAGAGGAGGACTTGGAGTGTATTCTGGTGTGGTGCGGACAGTAGTATTGGGCCTGTACTACTGGAAGCACCGGAGCGGGGTGCAGCCCAAGTAAGAATCTTTGGAATGCCAAGAATCAAGGAAGAAGGAGTTGACGAGTGTGAGTGTGTTCATGGGGATGCTAAATTTATTGTATGTCGTATTTCAGCGGTAGATCATGGTGAGGACACGTTTCACGTCCGAGAGCAGTGGTACCAGTGAGGAGGATATCCGCCGGATCATCCAGGAGGAGGTAGCTGCAGCCATCAGGGCCGAGATTCCGGAGATGTTTGGATCCATAAAGACCACACTGATTGAGACGTTCGACGAGCGTTATGCCGCTCTTACTGAGGCTGCTGCTGCAGCGGCTACCGCAGCGGTGACTGCAGCAAGGCCGCAGGGCGAGGACGCGTTACTATTCTGGGAATTCAGCAACACAAAACCACCAGAGTTTGATGGGACCCCGGGTCCGGTGGCAGCGATGAGGTGGATATCTGATATTGAGGGGTGCTTCTTCACTTGCTCGTCTCCTGAGCATTTGAAGGTCCGATTCGCGCTGAACCAGCTTCGCTTGGGAGCGAAGGACTGGTGGAAGTTTGCAACGGCGCATTATACGCCTGCCGAGCTTTCTGCGGTGACCTGGGAGAGGTTCACCACCATGTTTCGAGATGAGTACGTTCCCCAGGTGGAGAGGGAGCATTTAGCACAGGAGTTTCTGACCCTCAAGCAGGGTACTGAGTCTGTTACAGCAATCACGACGATGTTCCACGAGAGGGCGATGTTCTGCCCTGAGCACGTGCCCACTGAGCAAGCACGTATGAGCCGCTACTTGAGCGTCTTGAGGCGGGATATTCGGGAGTTCGCTGCAAACTCCTCGTACCGGACATTTGCCGAGCTTCAGGCAAATGCCCGGAAGAGGGAGATCGAGCTTGAGACTCAGGCCAGGGAGGAGGCAGAGTCTCAGGGGAGGGATCGGCGACCGGCACAGTCGCAACCGGCCGCCAAGCGGGCCAAGCCTGCTGATCCCAGACCAGGGAGCCAGAAGGGCCGCACTTGCGGAAAGTGCGGCAAGGGGCATGACAGAGTTTGCCGAGCGGGGTCTTGCTACAAATGTGGCAAGGAGGGGCACATGGCCAAGGACTGCCCCAAGGGGTTTGCAGTGTGCTTTCACTGCAACCAGACTGGACACCGGAAGGCTGAGTGTCCGCAGCTGCGCGGAGCACCTCAGGGATCTGCTCCTGCCGCCATCAGAGCTACAGAGAGTCGGCCTATGAAGACCGAGGCACCGAGAGCTTGAGGGAGAGCCTTCCAGCTGACTGCGGAGGAAGTCCGCGCTGCGCCCGATGTGGTGGCTGGTACGTTTCCTTTCATGTATCTATATTGATGTTGAAATATTATGCTTATATTAGGTTATGCGTAGGTACCTTCCTTGTGAATTCTGTGCCTGCTTTAGTGTTATTTGACTCGGGTGCGAGTCGGTCTTTTGTATCTCTGGCCTTTAGTCAGCATATCAGTGTTAGTCGTGAGGCATTGAGTCGGCCTCTGAGAGTTTCCATAGCTGATGATAGAGTGATTTGTGCCACGGGGGTTTTCCGGGGATGTGTGTTAGAGATTTTTGGGGTTGAGTTTCCGATTGACCTAATTCCTATCGCGATGGGTGATGTCTGTGTCATTGTGGGCATGGACTGGTTGAGCCGATTCAGCGCAGTCATCGACTGCGAGCGTCAGCTGGTGACTATATGAGACCCTAGTGGGGGAGTTCTTTCGGTGTACGGCGAGGGTACGCGTTCGGGATCAGCCTTTTGTTCGGCCACCAGAGCGAGGCAGTGTCTACAGTAGGGCTGTAAGGGTTTTGTGGCGTATGTGATGGATACGCGGGCGACTTCCGAGAGACCGAGTTCAGTTGAGGAGGTACCGGTGGTGCGTGAGTTTCCAGATGTCTTTCCCGAGGAGCTGCCGGGAGTACCTCCTGTGAGGCAAGTGGAGTTTGGTATTGATTTGATTCCGGGAGCCGCGCCTATCGCTAAGGTGCCTTATCGTCTTGCACCTCCAGAGATGCAAGAGTTATCCTCGCAGCTTCAGGAGTTGTTGGGGAAGGGATTCATTCGACCGAGCAGCTCGCCGTGGGGGGGCACCTATTCTGTTCGTCAAGAAGAAAGATGGTTCACACCGGATGTGCATTGATTACCGGGAGTTGAACAAGTTGACGGTCAAGAACCGTTACCCATTACCGAGGATCGACGATTTATTTGATCAGTTGCAGGGAGCATCTTGGTTTTCCAAGATCGACTTGAGGTCGGGATATCATCAAGTGAAAGTGCGGGATAAGGACGTACAGAAGACAGCATTCAGGACGCAATATGGGCATTATGAGTTTGTGATGATGCCTTTTGGGCTCACCAACGCCCCGGCTGTATTCATGGATCTCATGAATAGGGTATGTAGGCCGATGTTGGATCGGTCAGTGATTGTATTTATCGATGATATTTTGGTGTATTCGAGATCTAGAGAGCAGCATGAGAAACATTTGAGGGAGGTCCTTGGGGTTTTGAGATCGGAGAAGCTTTATGCAAAGTTCTCCAAGTGTGACTTCTGGTTGCGGGAGGTCCAATTCCTAGGACATGTTGTTAATCAGGAAGGGATATTGGTCGATCCGGCCAAGGTTGAGGCAATGATGAGTTGGGAGGTGCCGAAGTCACCCTTTGAGATCAGGAGTTTCCTTGGATTGGCAGGGTATTATCGGAGATTTATTAAGGACTTCTCCAGAATTGCAGTGCCACTTACTAGATTGACCCGAAAGGGGGTTGCATTCTCATGGGGACCCGAGCAGCAGACCTCTTTTGAGACACTTCGCCAGAGATTGTGCAAAGCCCCGGTGTTAGCTCTCCCAGAAGGGATGGAGGATTTTGTAGTTTATTGTGATGCATCTATTTCGGGGTTGGGTGCAGTTCTGATGCAAAGAGGGCATGTAATAGCATATGCATCGAGGCAGCTGAAGCCTCACGAGACGAGATATCCCACGCATGATCTAGAGCTGGGGGCGGTAGTGTTCGCCCTCAAGATTTGGCGTCATTACTTGTATGGGGTTCGTTGCACGATATACACGGACCATAAGAGTTTGAAGTACTTGATGGACCAGCCCAACCTAAACATGCGTCAGAGGAGGTGGTTGGATGTGGTCAAGGATTATGATTGCGAGATCCTGTACCACCCGGGCAAAGCCAATGTGGTAGCAGATGCGTTGAGCCGTAAGGGGGAGAGCACTCCACTACGAAATGTATGTTTGAGGTTGACCATGATAGCTCCAGTACTGGATGCCATTCGTGGGGCACAGTCTGAGGCTATGCAACCGGAGATGCAGAAGAGAGAACGGGTCGTTGGGTTGGTTTCAGAGTTCGTTACTGATGTTCGAGGGTTGATGACCTTTCAGGGTCGGAATTGGGTACCGTTTGTGGGCGGTACGCGTACTACTTTGATGGAGGAGGCACATCGATCGAAATTCTCGATCCATCCCGGGGCTACAAAGATGTATTTGGATTTGAGGAGAGAGTATTGGTGGCCCTGCATGAAGAGGGACGTCGCGTGGTTTGTCGAGAGGAGCTTGACCTGCCGTAGGGTTAAGGCCGAGCACCAGAGACCGCATGGCAAGTTGCAGCCATTGGAGGTTCCCGAGTGGAGGTGGGAACAGATCACTATGGATTTCATCACCAAATTGCCGAGGACTGCCAGAGGAGTTGATGCAATTTGGGTGATTGTAGACAGATTGACGAAGAGCGCTCACTTCCTTGCCATTAGTGAGAGTTCTTCAGCAGAGAAATTGGCGGAGGTGTATGTGAGAGAAGTAGTATCGCGGCATGGGGTGCCGATCTCGATTGTTTCAGATCGTGATGTGCGTTTCACTTCTAGGTTCTGGAAGAAATTTCATGAGGAGTTGGGTACTAGATTGCATTTTAGTACCGCATATCATCCCCAGACAGACGGTCAGAGTGAGCGGACGATTCAGACGCTCGAGGACATGCTTCGGGCGTGTGTGTTGGATTTTGGGGGTAGCTGGGATGCGTATTTGCCCTTGGCGGAGTTTTCCTACAACAACATCCATCATTCGAGCATCGGTATGCCGCCCTTTGAGCTGTTGTATGGTAGGAGATGTCGGACCCCCATTTGTTGGGGAGAGGTGGGACAGAGAGTGATGGGCAGTACAGAGATCGTGCTTCAGACGACAGAGCAGATTCAGCAGGTTAGACAGAGGTTATTGACCGCCCAGAGCCGACAGAAAAGTTATGCAGACAGAGGCCGATCCGAGCTTGAGTTTCAGGTCGGCGACTTCGTACTCCTGAAGGTCTCTCCTTGGAAAGGAGTGATTCGATTCAGGAGGAGGGGCAAGTTGGGGCCCCGGTATATTGGTCCTTTTCGTGTGATTGCGAGGGTAGGCCGGGTGGCCTACCGTTTGGAGTTGCCAGCGGAATTGAGTCAGATCCACGACACTTTTCATGTGTCGCAATTGAGAAAGTGTATAGCCGATGAGTCGGCAGTGGTTCCATTAGAGGACATTCAGGTGGATGCGAGCCTGAATTATGCCGAGAGACCAGTGGCCATCAGAGATCGGAATATCAAGGTTCTGAGGAATAAGGAGATACCTCTGGTGTTAGTTCAGTGGCAGCACCGGAAGGGATCGGAAATGACCTGGGAGCCGGAGCGTGAGATGCGGGAGCAGCATCCGAAGCTATTCTCAGAGTGTGACTTCGAGGGCGAAGTCTAGTCCTAGTGGGGGAGAGTTGTAACAGCCTGGAATTCTAGGTATCGTTATATTTATGATTTTTGGGTGTTTTAAGAGGGGACTCGGCGAGTTGGATCTCAGACTCGCCGAGTAGGATCGCGGATCTGGTCGCGGGTTCGCGACTGGACTCGACGAGTCCGGATATGGACTCGGCGAGTCTGCGCTGTTTAGCGAAACCCTAACCGTCCAGGTTTGGGACATATATAAGGGGCCTTATGGCCGTCATTGTCCATCCTAGTCCTTTGAGAGAAACCCTAATTCGATTGTGAGCATCTGGAGCAAGGTAGAAGACCATTATTGATCTTGGAAGTGTTATTTTGCAAGGAGGAGGAGGCTTGGTTAAGGGAACAACAAGAGAAGCCACATTTTAAGGATTGGGGACACAGAGCAACGTTATTCAAGTAATATTTTCGAGTTGCATTCTTCTATGTTGATGTGTATATGGATTTAGGGTTTATTGAACCCTTTTGTGGCTAGATTGAGTGTTTCCTTAGTCCCCCAAGCGATTGGAACCCTATATTGGGACCCTTGGAAGTCCAGAATGTCCCATGCCTGAGCATTTCGGGAATCAATGGAGGTTTTGGATTAGAATCCTTATGCCTTAGGTCAAAACCTAAATTATGAGTCATGGGGTGTATTATGAGCACCGAAATGAGGGCTTTACGTGATGAACCAGTTTAGGAAGGCCAGACCTGTGAATTGTCGGAGCAGATCTGACCTTAGAAAGCAGTTTGAGCGGTTGCATGGCATGGACTCGCCGAGTCCGATGAACAGACTCGGCGAGTAGCTTGAAGATTGCCTTAGAGTGGTCCTGTCCGGGTTATGAGTTGGATCGGTGAGTCAGGGTGAGTTAGAGAGGGTTAACAGGTGGTCTGAGTCGAACTGGGACTCACCGAGTTGTTCTTCAGACTCGGCGAGTTGAGTCGGGGTGGCCCCGCGATTCTTCCAGGAGGAACCCGTCGAGTCAGGGGGGAGACTCGACGTGTAGAAAGGGAATCTTAGAGAATTGGTGAGAACGTGTAGACTCGCCGAGTCGCGCTAGCACTCGCCGAGTCCGGTCAAAGTTGACCGTTGACCGTTGACCGTTGACCAGAGTGGACCTGTGTTGACTTTTTAGGGATAGTCAACATTAGAGATATAAAGTGTTAACTAGGGACATTATGATGTTATAGGAGGATTAGAGCTTGGAGAATCGGGCACGAGGGATTCCCAGGTTGTGAGATATCGAGACACGCGAGGTGAGTCTTCTCACTATACTTTACCTTGAGTAGGTAACCAGAGTTATATGATAGAGTATTTGTATGCTATGTATGTTATGTGTTGCACTGCATTCTTCTATGTGATTTATGCTATGCTTGTTTACAGAGTTAGAACCTGAGGGTTCACAGAGTATGGGTGCACGGACCTACAGAGTTATAGCCTCGAGTGGCTAATATGTGTTATATGGTATTTTGGGGAACTCACTAAGCTTTATGCTTACAGTGTTGGTGTTATTTGTTTCAGGTACTAGTGAGGATCGCGGGAAGGCGCCGGCCTGATCAGTGCACACATGCGGGATTTTTATATTATGTGATCTTGGGGTTTTTATATATGTTATGAAACGAATTACAAACAACGATGTTTTTATGAATATTAAATGAAGTTTGTCTTTATTAAATGTGAAAAATTATTTTTAAATTCTTGGTGTTACACTTATTCAGGTTCTCCAAGTCAAAGAATCAATCCTGATGCTGAAGCCACTCCTCTTACTCCTGTAGAAAGAGAATTCACAACCAGAGATACTTATGTTGCTACTCATTCATTCATGGAGCTTCTCTTTCTTGAGCCAATAGCAAATAACTACGTGGCAAGTACCTCTCACGATTCCATATCGTCTGAGGCGGATGATTCCGCAAGATGACGGACTTATCAACATCAACAACCTTCCTGTCACAGTCAATGACATCAGCCATGAAGTTCCCACCAGACTTCAACGTGATCATCCGATCGAAAACGTCATTGGTCAAATGGGCGACGAAGTTAAAACGAGAAGTCAGAGTAGAGTCAACTCTTGTCTCTACTCTTGCTTAATTTCTCATATCGAGCCAAAGAATGTGGAAATGGCACTCAATGAGCCTAGTTGGGTTGATGCGATACATGAGGAACTTAATCAATTTGAGAAATCGGGGGTATGGAAGCTGGTTGAGCTACCTAAGGGCAAGAAGTATTTGGACACCCGCTGGGTGTTCCGTAATAAGCAAGACGATTGTGGGGTGATTATGCGAAACAAAGCACGCCTGGTTGTTCTTGGGTTTCGGGAAATTGAAGGCCTTGACTACACTAAAGTGTATGCTCCTGTAGCTCACCTTGAAGCTATCTGTATCTTCCTGGCTTATGCCTCCTACATGGGGTTTACCGTTTATTAGATGGATATTAAGACTGCCTTTCTATATGGAGCTGTGAAAGACAAAATTTATGTTGATAAACCTCCTATTTTTGTCAACTCAAAATTTCCAAATCATGTCAGACAAGGCTCTGTATGGGTTACATCAGGCTCCTCGAGCTTGGTATGCTACTCTAACAGATCATTTGCTTGAACATGGTTATACCATGTGCACGATTGATCAAACGCTCTTCGTTAATCATGTGGATGCCAATCTAATTCTTGTACAAATATATGTTAATGACATCATTTTCGGGTCGGCAAGCACAAAGCTATGCAAAGAGTTCGAGATTGTTATGAAGAAGAGATTTGAGATGAGTTCTTTGGGGGGAAATGACCATGTTCTTGGGGCTGCAAGTTCGACAAGATTCAACTGGAATCCTTTTGTATCAAGGAAAATATGTTGAAGAAATGCTTGAGAGGTTTGGGTTTAAAGATTCCAAAGTTTCATTGACACTGATGGCTGAACGACCCTTGTTGACTCCAGTTCCTGATGAAGAATCCGTAGATCAAACAGAGTATAGATCGATGATCGGATGCCTGATGTATCTGACTGTGAGCATACCCGAAATCATGTCCGCAGTGTGTCAATGCAAATGTTATCAAGCTAATCCTAAACTCTCTCATTTAATTGTTGTGAAATGAATTTTTAGGTATCTCAAAGGTAGCCCAAAACTGGGTCTTTGGTATCCTAAAAATTCTTATTCTGATTTATATGCATTTGCTGACAGCAATTATGGAGGTTGTGAACTTGACAGGAAATCAACTTCAGGGGATGTCAATTCCTAGGAGACCGTCTAGTGTCTTGGCAATGCAAGAAACAACAAACTGTCTCAACCTCAACAGCTAAGGTGGAATACGTTGCTTCCTCTGTCTGTTGCTTTTTAAGTAATCTGGATTCAACATCAATTCTTGGACTACAGTTTTAATTTTCTTGAAACCCTTATCTTTTATGATAATGATGCTGCAATCCAAATAGATAAAAATCATGTCCAACACTCCAAAACTAAGCACATCGACATCAAAGTTCATCTCATTAGAGATTGCTATGGGCATTCGCTCATCTGTTTGGAACATATTCACACTGATAATAAGGTGGCGGATCTGTTCACCAAACCGTTCAACAAAGCTCGATTCATTGTGCTTGTAGGTTTTCTCAAAATGATATGTTTTGAAGACTAATTTTTTGTAACATCCCGGAATATCAAGAGTGGAGTTGAGGGGCTAAAAGTGTAAATGGGAAAGGGCAACTCGGCGAGTCCACAAGTGGACTCGGCGAGTAGGGTCGCGACTCTAGTCGCGTGTTGAGTAACCAACTCGGCGAGTAGCATGGATGGACTCGGCGAGTTGGTGCTGAGTAGAGAAAACCCTAATTTCGTAGGATGAGCCCTATCTAAAGGACATTATACCCTCTCCCCAGCCTCTTTACCCTCTCTTGAAGTCCAGAAAACTCTAAGACGCCATTGTGAGGGATTTGAGTGCATTTGAACCTTGGAGAAGAGATTTTGGAGGAGATCTTTGAGAGTTAGGAGGCTTGGAGCAAGGGCTTTTCTAAGATTCAGATTTCTCTTCTGTTGGGGCTTCCTTTTGAGGTATTACTTCGTTTCTTGGGCTGCTATTCATCTAGATTCTTCATTTTGGAGTGTATGGAAAGTTTAGCTTGTGGTATTTCGAGTTTGAAGGTTAGATCTGAGGTTGCTACCTCAAATCTAGAATGGAGAAGGTATAGAGTGCATTAAAGTCCCTGTTCTTGAGTGTTTGGTGAAGTCATCTTGTCCCAAACCCTAGCCCTAGAGTGTAAAATGCCTAGATCTCTTTGGATTCACGTAAAGTTTGCCACTTTACGTGATGGATGGGTTGTAGAAGGGTAGATCTACGTTTTGGATCAATTGCATGGCCTGGAAGGCTTCTGTATGGGTTAAGATCTAGAGGCACTTGGCGAGTCACAAGGGTGTACTCGGCGAGTTGCTTGAAGATAGGCTGGAACTCGGCGAGTTGGAAGAACAACTCGGCGAGTTGGTTGAAGATAGACTTGGACTCGGCGAGTCTGTTCGTGAGGTCCTAACCTTTCTTCTGGTTGAGCTGTAAATCGGTGAGTCAAGGGATGACTCAGTGAGTTGAGTGTGAAAGGACTCAAAGATGTTGGACTCGGCGAGTCTCGAGGTGACTCGGCGAGTTGAGTCGCGGATTGGGAAGTACTATGCATAGGGACTCAGCGAGTCATCGGGTTAACTCGGCGAGTATAGTCAATCAGGGGATGACTTGGGTTTATCTGTTCAGTCGGCAGTTGCGAGGTGAGTTATCCTCACTATATCAACAGGGTCTACGGCACCAAGGCCGGCCCTATATCGGATTGTGATCCGGGTATCGTTGTTATGTTATTGCTCTGCTATGTTGCATCCTAGTAGTTAGGATGGTATATGTTAGAGACCTGGATAAGGTCGGAATCCTGGTATATAGGATGATGCTATGCTAGTGACCGGTTAGGTCGGTATCCTGGTTAGGATGATGTTATGCTATGTGATCTGCTAGATCGGTTTGATTGGATGCGATATGTTATATGATTGAATGTTTATGTGCACATAGTTGTTGGACTGGGTTTGGGTTGAGGCGAGACCTGCTTTGTGCTGTAGGCCAACATACCCAGGGCGGACCGGTTATCCCGAAGGCCCGACGAGCGGCTCGAATAGGCTGTAGGCCCCAAGAGGGCGGACCAGATGTGTCGAGGCTCGGAGAGTGGACCAGACCGACTGAAGGCCCATTACGGGCGGACCAGTCATACTGTAGACTCAGAGAGTAGACCAGGTGGATTGAAGGCCTGGTGCGGGCAGACCAATCACACTGTAGACTCGATGTATATGGCTAGACTTGGAGGGTGGACCAGGTGGACTGTTGGCTGGTGCGGCGGACCAGTCACACAGTAGACCCGAAGTGCATGGTTGTTTTGTGTTCTGTTATGATATGGCATGTTATCCGTGTATGATATATGTCATTGGTATTTTGGGGATATCTCACTAAGCTTTCGGGCTTACAGTTGTGGTTTATTGTTTTCAGGTTCTTCAGGAGACCGTGGCAAGGCAAAGGCGTGATCGTACCGCTCCTCATGATTATGTGTTGTGATGTGATTCTGGGAATACTCTGAAATAATTGGATTGAAAACATTTTTGTAATAATTTTATGAAATCGAGTTGTTTTTGAAAAGTTTAAATTGGTTGAAATTTTATGGTCGTTACAAGTTGGTATCACAGCCTTGGTTTGAGTGAATTGGAGGAACATTCGTGTGAATCCAACCTCAAATCAGGGAGAGTTTTTAAAAGAGAATTTAAAATGGTTTTCAAAATGAGTAAAGGAGGACACGGAGGTACGATCAACCGGATCCAGTAAGTAACCCCAAAATACCATACATGATAATTGTTTTTGAGCTTTGATAGAACAGCATGCTAGTATTAGGATAGAGATCTTCAGGAATTCATGATAATGTTGCTTGATATATGATGCATGCTTGCCTAGGGTTCCTCTGTGGGAGATTTCCGATGTTCCTCTAGGAGTGAGGATTGAGCGCTTGTTATGTATATTTTCACTAGGGTGTTGTGGTAGTACTTAATACAAATATGGGTAGGTAAGGAAAGTAGTATGGGCCCATACTACTAAAAGCACAGGACCCATACGCGTATCAGGGAAACCATGACCTCTAGGGTTGGGTTGGGAGTTAGTTCCCGAGTTTATGGGAAGTATCTGAGATCTTGTGGTGTTTTTCAGAATGGAGGTTCCGAGACATGCTGGGAGTGGATCCGGGTCAGGATCGGGAGCAGGAGAGAGAGTTCAGGGCGGGTCAGCACCGCCCGAGGTTATTGGTCAGATGAGCACGTGCGAGTTAGATGCGAGGATTCGTGAGATCCTGCATGATGAGGTTGTTTTGTTGTTCTGGGCTAAGTTGTCGGAACTGTTTGGGTCGATCAAGACCGCCATGGTTGAGTATTTTGATTGGCGCTATGCGGCCCTCACAGAGACGGATGCCGCGGCGGCTACAACGGCTGTAGCAGCGATAGGGGAGGAGCTGGTCGGGGTTTTCAGTATCGGGACTTCGATAATACGAAGCCTCCTACCTTCGACGGGGTTCAGGACCCGATTGTTGCTATGATGTCACACCCCAAAACCACGAACCGCGGAAACGTTCAGGGGTGGAGGACGTCATGTACAGTATCACAACAGTGTAAAATATTAAACAAGCAACAACATCATCCATTGCATTATAAGTAAAGTTTTAATACATGTGTGTTCTTTCATTGTAATAAGACACCAAAAATATATAATCAAAATAAAAGACGAGACTTGTCTGCTCCGTCTTCTCAAAAACTGTCCTCCGTACCTGTCTACTGATGACCTGAGAATACAAGTTATTTTGAAAGAGAGTATCAGCTTTAAAGCTGGTGAATTCATAAGTATTTAAGTGTCATTGTCTGGCTTTGAAAAGCTGTTTTAAAATTCATGTAAACCTTTAAATAAAAATGTTGATGTAAGTATGAAAAGTCCTAGAAAATCCCTTATTTCCTATTATTATGAAATGTAGTTCTCAAACAAGACCCGACTGTTTTGTAAGTAAAATGATAGTTTTTCCTTCTATTGACTAGTACTAAAGTACTTAGTCTAACTCATCGTTTATGTGAACATATCACAAAATAAAGTAAACCGGAAAAATATACTCGTGTAAGTGTTGTCACTGGGTACTAGGAGTAACACAACATCGCAATAAGCGAAAGGTATAACCTAATGAACATCTGAAGATTGTCCAGAAAAGTATTAATGTAAGTGTTATCACTGGGTACTAGGAGTAAAACAACATCGCAATAAGCGAAAGGTATAACCTAATGAACATCCAAAGATTGTCCAATTTTCCTCTGTAGCAGCAGCAAGTGGGTGGAAGGGTTAGTCCTGATATCGATCTACCTAATATAAATAGTAACCATAGACCTCCGTAGATGGTCATCGACCACTGGTGCTAATCAGCGGGGTTCGGAATGGTTAGTCCCGCCGAGATATCCCATTGAACCGGGATAGGAAAGATAATTTATACAGAAAATACTAATAAATCATCCTCATAAGTTGAGATACAAGTATCCAAGTAAGTGAATACAGGATAATATATCTATGTAACAGTTTTCATGTATGGTATTCATGTAAGTGTGTTCATGTATCAGGTAAGTATATGTAAACATGTTCATGTATCAGGTAAGTATATGTAAACATGTTCATGTATCAGGTAAGCATATGTAAATGTACTCATGTATCAGGTAATGTATTGGTGTGGACTCATGAATAAACTGACTCTTGTGTGATTCCTTGTAATAGGAATAATGTTTGATATCTTCAAATTATCCCTATGATAATTTACTGAAAGGTAGTTGGTTGTTCAAGTAGGTTTATACACTCTTACTACTCAAGGGTGTGGGAAAACTAAATGAAAGATGTAAACTATAGCAACAATACATATATAAGATTATAAGTGTATATGCATAGTTTAGTTCAAGAATGTAAAATGGTTTTGTAAGACATCTAAGGGTTTTGAACAAATATAAAAGTGACTTGATGTCATTTTAATAAACATTTCAAAAGTAATACATTTGATAACAAAGTATTTAAAGATAGAAAACCATTTCATGCATCACATTTTGTAGTATGTGAAATCTGTTGGATGAAAACACAATTATAAAATACATATAGATGATTTAATAACATGCTGTTTTCTACTTGTATTTCCCCCCCCCCCCCCCATTAAAGCATTTAAAATCATTTAAAACATTGATTAGGGGTATGAACTCACCTGCAGATGGTGATTTGGATGAACTGGACGGTGTAGGATTGTTAGGTGTCAAGTGAGGACTTGTACACACACTACGATCCCAATGAACATATAATCACACATATATGCACTCAATTAGTCTCAAATTACTAACTGATAATGTTAAGACATCCTAGACATAATAAACACTTTATATAAGTGTTTTAAGCCCTAAGGATTGCATCTAAGCTATTGTGAGACAAGGCACTTGTGTTTAGGGTTCCAAAGGACCCAATATATGAGTTTACTCTCCATATATCCTCACACATGGAGTTTACGGTTGTAAACTCTTGAGTTTACGGCCGTAAACTCCAAGACTCAATGCCTTTGGTTGTTTTAAGGTGTTAAATAATCCCTAGAATTATTCCAACTTGGTAGTTAAGTCCTTGGAAGGGTTTAAGGCATAGAAAGACTCCTTTGAGGAGTTTACGGCCCTAAGGCCATTTCCCTTAGAGTTTGCGGCCATAAACTCTTAAGGATGGGTGTTTTTGATGCTTTCAAATCTCTTGCATATGTAGGATAGGTTCTAGACTTTTATTCCAAGCATATGAAGGCCTTAGGCACACTTTGGTGCCTTTGTTTGATGTTCACGACCCAAGAACCTTATTAGGGCCATGAGCTCACTTAAAGGGGTGATTTTGATGTGTTTTAGTCCTTCAATTAAGTGGGAACAATTCTATGTAAATGTCTAGGGCTTTAGGTGCCTTAAAAGCACCCTTTGATACAATTTATTGGAGTTCACGGTCCAAGATCATCTTGGGCCGTGAACTCCCATGTGTTTGAGTTTCTTGGTTGTTTTCTTGTCGCTAATACACTTATATATGAGTCCAAGGTAGTAGCTTAACATAAGGGAAGTTCTAGGCATCGTTTCGGGAGTTTACCGCCCAAGAACACCTTGGGGAGTAAACTCCTAAATCTAGTGATTTAGCCATCTAAATCATGTTATAAACACATATTAAGCTTTCTAACACTACTAGAAAGAGGTACTCACATTTTGGGATAAAAACCCGAAGATCCGTGAGAGAGAAAATGGCTTTTCTCTAGTTGGAAATGCGAATAATGAATGAATTTGGTTCAGAATTCTATTTATAGTCCTGAGATATTTTTGGCTGAAAATATTTTTATTCCTGAAATGATCTCTAATATAATAGAGTGTTGGAATGACAGTGTTGCACAAAACCCTAGTGCACCCACTCTCCTGATATTTCCTAAAGTGTAAATCCTGAATTACTCAAACTTACACGAAAAAGTCTGAAAATTAACTGTGACTGCTATAACTTCTATTGAAGTGATATAGTTTGTACATAATGGAAATTTTGGGTTGTCACATATGAGATGGTTGTCGGACACGGAGGGGTGTTTCTTCACGTGTTCGTGTCCTGCTGATCAGAGGGTGAGGTGTGCTCTGAACCTGTTAAGGCTTGGGGCGAAGGATTGGTGGAGATTGACCACGGGGTCGTATTCGGATGCGCAGAGAGCTGTGGTTTCATGGGATCAATTACGGGAGATATTTAGTACTCGTTATGTGCCGCAGGTTGAGAGAGAGAGAGGTTGGCTCAAGATTTCCTGGAGCTGAAGCAAGATTCGGAGTCGGTGACAGAGATCACCAGGATGTTCACTGAGAGGGCGATGTTTTGCCCCGAGTTTGCTTCAGAGCAGGCTCAGATGACCCGATACTGAGTATGCTTAAGAAGGATATCAGGCAATTTGTATCTACAAAGAGGTGCGAGACCTTGTTAGAGTTGCAGGAGGCCGCCAGGCGGCGTGAGTTGGAGATTGAGTTACAGTTGCCAGAGCAGAGGCAGGCTCCGGTGCAGTCACAACCGCCGCCGAAACGGTCCAGGACCGTTGATTCTAGATTGGGAGATCAGAGCAGCCACACTTGTGGGAAGTGTGGGAAGGGTCACACCGGAGTTTGTAGGTCCGGTGTGCATGCCGCAAGTGTGGAAGGGAGGGGTACTATGCGAGGGATTGTCAGCAGGCAGCCCCTGGTCGGGATTTGAGGATTTGTTATCATTGTCATCAGGTTGGACACTTGAGGGTCAACTGTTCACAGCTTGCTGCAGGACCGGTGCAGGCTCTAGCACCGGCCACATTGAGGATCACAGGTGGAGGTTAGGGTGGAACGGAGCCCCCAGGGGCTCAGGGTCGTGCTTTTCAGCTTACAGCAGAGGAGGTCAGGGCAGTACCGGATGCAGCTGCGGGTATGTTTCTTTCTTGATGTCTTGTTATCTTATGATTATTGTGGAGTATTGTATATTTGCTAGTCTCGTTGTGTGGTTTCTGGTATGATATTCGTTGTTCCTTGAGAGTTATGGTATGGTTAAGGGTGTGGTGTTGGGAATTTCGTTGGTTATCGTTCATGAGGGTTATTGGTGGGAATTTGGATTTTAGTCTGAATGTCGGGTATCATTTGCAGTCCGAGGAGTGGTTGCTGAAGGTCGGGTTTCTTTCGAGCCGAGATGATTGGTGTTGATATGTGATTTTGTGAAGGTTGCTCGTTCTAGTGGGAATCAGTTCACGTGTAAGTGTTTGTGTTGTGTAGGGTTGTTGAGGGAGGTCGGTGATGGCGATCGGTGGTTGATAGTCGGTGCTCTAAGCGGGGGAGAATTGGAAAATTCTTCGGAAGGTCGATGGGCATGAGAAGTTGCTTAGCTGCTTGGGATTCAACAGTGGTTCTATCAGTCAAGAGTATAGGTTGGTATGAGTAAGTGACAGGTATGCAGCGTGGGATACAGACCAAGGGTGATTGATTGTGGAAGGCCTGGGATCGAGCCGAGATTGAGTATGTAGGGTGGAGATAGAGTTCGGAACCCCTAGAGGGCTAGAACAATATGCATGGGAGAGAGTTTTCCTGGAGGGATAATTCAGGATGTTGGATGTTGGTTGAGCGGTCCGGATAGACTGAAGGCCGGTGGGCGTACCAGTCAGGCCGAAGGCTCGGAGAACGGTCCAGACAGGCTGAAGGCTCTGGAGGGCGATCTAGACCTGCTAAAGGTTCCGAGAGTGTTCCAGATGAGCTGAAGGCCTGGAAAGGCGGTCCAGTCATGCTGAAGACTCTGCTTGTGTTGAGAGATCGGTAAGAGGAAATGGATTGAGTATGTCGTGACGTGTTAGCGTCAGAAGGTCTGGCCCCGGGTATTGATCATGGTGAGTGGAAGGTAGAGCATGGACTTGAGAGTCCTTGTGAGTGGATCCAGAGCATGTGTGGTGCATGGGATAGCGGTTATGCTATAAGAGAATGGTGTAGTATTGGGTGAACACCGTGGCACTTGTCATAGTGACAAGGCGGCCAAGTGGATTTCCTTGGTAAGGAAAGGGAAAGAAATGTAGCTCCGAGAGGGAGCGTAAGTTCACGGAAGTGAAAGCACTAGTGTAGAGTTATGATTGGGGGTCTTCCAAACATGGTTGATGAGCAGTGTGTCTGCGGCTGCGGTATGGAATCGCACTCGAGTTGGATGTTTGTTGAGGTCACGGAAGAAATTTCCGCGGGTGTAGAGCTAAAAGGCTCGGAAGGAATGCAGGAATGGCATCTTGGATTTCCAGTTTGATTTCGATCAAGGATTTATGTATATGGTGGAAATTCATCCTGGGGGATGTTTGGAGGTGTTGTTAGTGTATTGGGTTTTCCCAACCCGAAGATGCTATAGCCAGTTCAGCGTGGGTACGAGATTGCAGTGGAGAAACTCATGGGAGTTGCTCTGAGGCTGAAGGATGTGTCATCCTGTTAGCATGGAATGGATAAAGTTGGGCTCAACCGGGAATTCCGGTGGTTCATGGTTATTTCTAACTCGTTGAGTCGAGTGATTGTTGTGATTTAGAGCGGGTGAAGTATCATGGAATGATACTCAATTGATAAGTTGGTAAGTGTGGTTGTCAGAGGGCGAGTCCAATGGCCGGCTTGAAGCGATGGTCGGAACACCGCGGGAAGGAAAATTGGGTTTGGGTTTCGGTGGTTGTGCTTTGAGGAACCTGGTCTGGTTAATTCCAGGTGGTGCATTGCGAGAGTAGTTCTGGAGTCGTGTTGCCATAGGCTTCGAGGACGAAGCCTAATTTAAGTGGGGGAGAATTATAACATCCCGGAAGATCAAGAGTGGAGTTGAAGGGATAAAAGTGTAAATGGGAAAGGGCAACTCGGCGAGTCCACGAGTGGACTCGACGAGTAGGGTCGCGACTCTAGTCGCGTGTTGAGTAACCAACTCGGCAAGTAGCATGGATGGACTCGGCGAGTTGGTACTAAGTGGTGAAAACCATAATTTCGGAGGATGAGCCCTATATAAAGGACATTATACCCTCTCCACAGCCTCTTTACCCTCTCTTGAAGTTCAGAAAACCCTAAGACACGATTCTGAGGGAATTGAGTGCATTTGAACCTTGGAGAAGAGATTTTGGAGGAGATCTTGGAGAGTTAGGAGGATTGGAGCAAGGGGCTTTGCTAAGATTCGGATTTCTCTTCTGTTGGGGCTTCCTTTTGAGCTATTACTTTGTTTCTTGGGCTGTTATTCATCTAGATTCTTCATTTTGGAGTGTGTGGAAAGTTTAGCTTGTGGTATTTCGAGTTTGAAGGTTAGATCTGAGGTTGCTACCTTAGATCTGGAATGGAGAAGGTCTAGAGTGCATTAAAGTCCATGTTCTTGAGTGTTTGGTGAAGTCATCTTGTCCCAAACCCTAGCTCTAGTGTGTAAAATGCCTAGATCTCTTTGGATTCACGTAAAGTTTGCCACTTTACGTGATGGATGGGTTGTAGAAAGGTAGATCTACGTTTTGGATCAATTTCATGGCCTGGAAGGCTTCTGTATGGGTTAAGATCTAGAGGCACTTGGCGAGTCACAAGGGTGTACTCGACGAGTTGCTTGAAGATAGGCTGAAACTCGGCGAGTTGGATGAATATGGTCAAGAACTCGGCGAGTTGGAAGAACAACTCGGCGAGTTGGTTGAAGATAGAGTTGGACTCAGCGAGTTTGGTCGTGAGGTCCTAACCTTTCTTTTGGCTGAGTTGTGAATCGATGAGTCAAGGGATGACTCGGTGAGTTGAGTGTAAAAGGACTCAGAGATGTTAGACTCGGCGAGTGTCGGGGTGACTCGGCGAGTTGAGTCGCGGATTGGAAGTTCTATGCATAGGGACTCGGCGAGCCATCAGGTTAACTCGGCGAGTAGAGTCAGTCAGGGGATGACTTTGACCAAGGGTTGACCAGTTGTTTTCCAGGGGAATTTTGGTAATTGTTGGCTTTTGTCTTGAGTTCGGTGATTCGGTGTTGGCCAGTGTTGGAGATCGTATTAGTGGTGGGAGCGGCTTGGGTTTATCTGTTCAGTCGGCAGTTGCGAGGTGAGTTATCCTCACTATATCAACAGGGTCTACGGCGCCAAGGCCGGCCCTTTATCGGATTGTGATCCGGGTATCGTTGTTATGTTATTGCTTTGCTATGTTGCATCCTGGTAGTTAGGATGGTATATGTTAGAGACCTGGTTAAGGTCGAAATCCTGGTATATAGGATGATGCTATGCTAGTGACCAGTTAGGTCGGTATCCTGGTTCGGATGATGTTATGCTATGTGATCTGCTAGATCAGTTTGATTGGATAGGATATGTTATATGATTGAATGTTTATGTGCACATAGTGGTTGGACTCGGTTTGGGTTGAGGTGGGACCTGCTTTGTGTTGTAGGCCAACATACCCAAGGCGGACCGGTTATCCCGAAGGCCCGACGAGCGGTCCGGATAGGCTGTAGGCCCCAAGAGGGTGGACCAGACAGACTGAAGGCCCGGTGGGGGTGGACCAGTCATACTGTAGACTCAGAGAGTGGACCAGGTGGATTAAAGGCCCGGTGCAGGCGGACCAATCACACTGTAGACTCGATGTATATGGCTAGACTCGGAGGGTGGACCAGGTGGACTGTTGGCCGGTGCGGTGGACCAGTCACACAGTAGACCCGAAGTGCATGGATGTTCTGTGTTCTGTTATGATATGGCATGTTATGCGTGTATGATATATGTGCTTGGTATTTTTGGGATATCTCACTAAGCTTTTGGGCTTACAGTTGTGGTTTAATGTTTTCAGGTTCTTCAGGAGACCCTGGCAAGGCAAACGCGTGATCGTACCGCTCCTCATGATTATGTGTTGTGATGTGATTCTGGGAATACTCTGAAATAATTGGATTGAAAACATTTTTGTAATAATTTTATGAAATCGATTTGTTTTTGAAAAGTTTAAATTGGTTGAAATTTTATGGTCGTTACATTTTTGTTTTTAGGTTAGTTTAAATTTGCGCATTTATTTTCCTTTCTCTCCTATGCACAAATTTAGGGGGAGAAATAAAAACAAAACAAAAAATCATAAAATCCAAAAATATGTTCTAATGGAGGTTGTTTGTAGGTAATTAGTTGGGAAGTGATATTAAGCAAGTGATAACATGCAATTTTAATTTGTGTAAGGTACCAACACTGAACTGTCTAGACTCTGTGTTCAGTGTGCTGGTAGGCACGAAAGATTTAAATGGACCAGACTACACATAGATTGACATTTAAAAGGACTTGACAAATATTGACTTAGATAGTTTTGTTTGGTCTGACAATACGTCGCTCGGGTAGATTGAGCAGTGATATATACATGAGAATCTGCGGGCTACACTAAAGTAATATGTATCTAGAATTGTGGCGTAAATTTTCCTCGATGTATGGACTCATGTCCTTAATTCCGGTACTGATAAGGCGACTAGGGAATTCCGATAAAGTAGGTTTGTAGAAGTTATGTTCTTGCTTTCTTTTCTGTCAGTCATATGTTGCCTCCTTTGCGTGATTGGAAGAAATCTGACCTGGACTGCAACATATGCAACTCTAACTCTATGCATCTCCTTCTATATGCAATTTCTGTCTATTAGTCATATCTTGTCTCCTTTGCATGATAAGTTTTTATCCGACCTGGAAAACAGTATATGCAACATTCTATTTCTCAATCCATCTAATTCAGTTAGTCATATGTTAATCCCTCTGCATGATTGGAAGATATCCGACCTAGGAATAAGACATATGCATTTCTAAATCTATCTTCTTCCTTAATAATTGTATGCTCATCTATCTTCTTCCTTAATAATTGTATGCTAATCTATATTAAGGAGTACTTCCTTAATAATTGTATGCTCATCTAAAATTGAATATTTATTAGGTTGTTTGTAGTTCTCGCTGCTGAATTTAGGTGCACAACAATATTCTTGGTCGTTGTCAGCCAAATGGTCCCTCTAGGAGTATTATTTAGGTATATAGGGTCAAAAGTCTTTTTGCTTGTAATATGTCCAAAATTTGTCACCATCTTTCGTTTTAAGTGGACCACAATACCGACGATTGACTAGATCTATTCATGAAGGTGGAGGTACTAAAAAAACAGATTAAGGATGTCTTAAAACTTTTATCCCAGAATCATGAAAATAATATTAGCAATGGTGAAAAGAAATTAGTGTTTTTTTTTTAATTTTTTTTTTATTTTATTTTCTAAAAATTAAAATTTAAAAAGCGTTAGTTTGAATTTAATTTTTTAGATTTTATTTTAATTTTAATTTTAATTTTTAAGTCTTCAAAATGTTTTATTTTTTATTAAATTGGATGTATTGGGCTTAAATTTGAGGTTATTGGGTTTGCAGCCCTTGGGTTATGGGCCAAATATGGTCTAGGCAATGTCGAAGCAAAACGTTTTTTCGGCGTCGAAAAGTGTTTACGGCTGCAAACCGTTTATAGTCGTAAACACGTTTACGACCGTAAACCCATTTACAGTTGTGAACCTGTTTTTGGCCATAAAATTGTTTTTTGTTTAAATCTTGTTTCATTAAGGCCTAATCAATTGAAAATTGAGAAAACTTAATTTTAATTGATTAAATCATTAGTTTTCTCACTTGGCTCGTTTGGTGCAGAACAAATGGCAGACTTGAAATTTGCAGATAACCACAACATTGTTGCTTTCTTGTTTGATCCTCCAGAAGCACACCAAGAATTTAGGTCCATGATTCATGGACTTAAGAGATACTGTCTTGCACATGCCTTCAGGTCAAATCCCATCATTTGTCAACACTTAGTGAAGCAATTTTGGAACAAGACTTCTGTGAATAAAAGAGAAGACGGAGAAGACACGGTGGAATCAACTATTCAAGGAAAGAAGATTATGGTGTCTGAGCAAACTATCCGCGAAGTGCTGCAAATCAATGACCATCCCGGGTTTCAAACTGAGATTTCTATGGAACAAAATGAAGAGATTATCGAAAGAATGGGCTATGAAGGAGTGTTTCCATCTACTATGAAGAAGTTGTTGCCTGCTTACTGGAGATTTCTTGCTCACTCCTTCATAATCTGAATCTCAGGAAGGAAATCTGGTGCTGATGAGATTTCCATATTGAACACTGGTGTTATTGCTACTCTTACCATGGGTCTTGATTTCAACTTTTCAAGATACATTTTAAATGAGATGATGAGCAATTTAGAAGGAAAAATGAAGGACAAATTGATGATGTTCCCAAGGTTTCTCGAGATGATATTTAACAGTAAATAACCGGAGTTAGAAAGAAGAGGTGAAACTTTGGACTTGAAGTCATTGGGTGCTAATACTTTTGGTCTCATGAAACAAAACCGCAAGGGTACGAAATTTGTATTCCAAGGAAAGTACCTAATGGAGAAGTTTGGCCAGTTTGCGGAGATCAGTGAAGCATCCAATCTAGAAAGCTCCTTAGACAATGAAGATGATGTTATTTCGACTTCTGAGCATGAAGAAGATCTTATTCCTCCCGTTGCAATTATTGTCGAGGAACATGTACAGATGACTAATGTGGAGGTAAATGATGATGATGATGATGAGAATGATGATGATGAAGGTGAAGATGTGATGAATCTAGGGGATGATGTGCTTGACTTTGATGATGATGAGGATGATGATGCAACTAATATGGATTAAGGTGGTGATCTATCCGGTTTAGATGGTGATAACTTATTCTTCGACTTCGAGCAGGATAATGATTTTAGGCCAAGTAATGAGGAACTCAATGCATTCTTTAATGATGTCCATGATGTTGTACAACCTACAACAGAGACTGAGGGAGTTAGTAATGTTCTCAAGGTGACGCCTCCAACTACAGATCAGATGGACGACACTTCAACTAATCTGGATTCAACTATAAAGATTCATCCCCTTACAGTTGCTACTCCAGCCACTTTGCCATCTGAAGGTGATCTTATCATGACACAAGCCTCCCAACCTCCAATCAAAAGGAGATGAGCAGATCCAAGGTCAGGAGTGTTGATTAGGGAACAAGCTTCATCGACCCAACAATCTTCTGCAACTGCTACACCAACCCAACCAACCCATGAAGACACTCACGTTTTGAAAGAGGGACCAAATGATGTTCGATATTCGTATAAACCCGGGAGTACTTCAATTCATGGGGGTTCCTCTCCACCACCACCCTCACACGATGCAACCTCCGAGCGGTTGGCAAGATTTTTGGCTCGTGAGGATATTGATCCTGCACCAAGTGGCAAGGGTATATCTATAGGTGAAGGAAGTTTAGGGGGAGTGCACCCATCAATTTTTTAGCTCAAGGAGGAGATCGGAATTCTAAATCAAACGCATATTGAGAAGGATGTTTTGATAGGAAAACTTGACGTTAGATTTTCCGAGCTTGAAGAGGAAAATATTCAAAAATCAAAACAGATCTCCGACTTGTAGCTAAACCTTGGTGCCTTGACTGCTGGATACTTCGACCTGAAAAACAAGCTTATCATTGAATTTGGCGACAAATTCAAGACACCGGTCGCTGAACCAAATGCAATAGAACCTTCTTATTGTGCTCCTTCCCAAGATGCTTAAGATCCTCCTGTTGATCAACCTGTTAGAACCACAAGAACTGTTGACCGATTTGAGAGTGAACCAACTCAAGCCAATCCAAGAGTTATTATCAAACAAGCTTAGAAACAAGTATTTTCAAAAAAGAAAGGGAATCGGCTCTTCATGAAAAATTCAGATCAAAATGTTCGTGGAGACCAGCCCCAACTGACTGTGACTGAGATCAGAAAGAGGCGGTTCAGAGATAAGTATGGTGAGCGGTCAGGGATTCTTATGTGGGGTTTTCATGACAAATTAAATTGCTGGTTGGTAAAGCGCAAGAGTGGAAACGTGGAGTATTATAAGCATAAGAATGACTTTTCTTCTTGGACGAAGGTGGACTTCACTGAACTTGTCGATGCTCCATTTTGAAACCCAACTAATGATCCACGAGGAATGGATTTCAAACTCTTCTTGAAGAATCAAGTTCAGAGAAAATTTGATGGGATGAAAACTGTCGAATCCTTCGTGAAAAGAGCCAAAGGTGTTCTTGAACCTAAGACCAACAAGATCTTCAAGAATGTAATGTGGCATCCTACAAAACAGATGATATAGATTCCTATTGTTAAGAATTTTTGTGTTGGATTGCTGAACAATATGGAATACTAGGTTTATGATGAAGCCACAGCCTCAGTTGTCATCAAATTCCCGGATGGTGTTTTTCGTATCGTTGATAAGAAGGATATGCTACAGTTTGGTGAACGGGATATTCACACTTCGGCTCACCATCAAATCGTATGAAAGCATGAGATTTTTGAGGCTGCTGCGAAAGAAATTACAAGCATGATCGCTGAGATTATCGAAAAGAAAATGTGGATGGGAGCAATGGGAAGGTCAGACGTACTTATCATTGAGAAAGACTCAACTTTTGCTAGCCTCAAACCAAGGGTGAGACTGTTAGGTCATATTTTTTTGCTTTAGGCTAGGAATTCATTTTGTATGAGTCTTGTTAGTCTTTGTTTAGGTGTTTATAGGGTCTGCGGTTGGGTGAGCCGAAAACATGGTGTTTTCGGTTCAATTATTGTTTGCGGCCGTGAAGTGTTTACGGTTCGTGTTCCCTATATATATTTATATATATATATATATATATATATATATATATATATATATATCATGAGTTCAAAACTTTTAGATCGATTAGATCTTTCACAAGTACGATAAAAGAAATCAAACAGTTTAAGAACAATATGAGAATGAACACAGAACATAATCAAATATGCGCTTATGATTCAAAACTGAGTCACGCCTCAGTAGAGCTCGATGAAGAACTTCCGCTGTAGAGGCGAGCTAGGGTTTACAAAACTATGAAGCAAATAAACAATGAAAGCGATAACTACTAAGTCTGTATGCATGCAGCTTATATACTAAACCTGTTGGGGTTGCAAAGTTATTCATTCATGACTTTGTAAATGTTTGACTTTTGTAAAACCCACTTGCATGTGGTGCTTTAGCCTTTAGACCCATTTACATGTTAGAGTGAGAGAGAGACATGTAAATACCTCTATAAATAGTGGGTTTGTCCACTTGTAGAGGTGTGCTTGAGAGATGTAAAAGTGAGTGTGTAAGTGTGTGTTAATTATGTAGTCTAGATCTAGATCCTTTTTGTGTAACACCATATACATTCAATATATCTCTTAAACACCCAAATCACCATGTTCAATTGTGAAAGATTTAATTCCGCATGTCAAACCATGTTCTTTGTCACTACAATTGGTATCAGAGCTTGGTTTTCACGATCAACGTGACTTTTGAAGAACGATTCTCGGTTTGGCAATTTTTGTCGCAACTTGAACAATTTTGGTGAGTCTCTCTCTATGATCTCTCTTAATTTCGTTGAAATCGTGCGTAACGTTTTTGATTTGTGATCATTTGACTCGTTGGATCTAAATTTTTGTTGAAAAACCCATTTGTTGTGGTCCAATAAATTTTTGTTGATCAATTCCCGATCCAATTTTATATTCGTTTGTTCGATTCGATTTTCAAATTGCATGTATTCTTTTGAATCAAGAACTTGTCCAAAATTCATTGTGATTCTTTTTATATTTTGAGATTCCGACACTGTTCATCGAGTAGCACAATTCATCAATCAATTCATGAAGAGCCCAAAATGGAAATCAATACTGTTCATATCCAAATACTGAGCCCAAACTCGTTTTCGATCCAATATCTTGAAACAAAGAGCCCAAAAGTTTATTACAATTATATAAAATGATTTGCTTTTTCTTGATTCTTCACTTCGTGCATAGAAGAGTTGTACATTGGAACTCATACGTATATGTTCTTCGTTTTCTTAATTGACTGTAGCATCTAAATTTCTCAATCGTATTTTTTCTTTCTGTTAGATCGATGTCGATAAACGATTTGTTTTGATTGTTGATTTCAACTTGTGAATCGATTTTGTTCTCCCCATCTTCAATCACTAAATCGATAAGGATCAAGTTATTGTCTAAGAAATTGAACTGTGAATCTTTAATTTTGGTGAAATTGGTGATCAAAAACACTTGAATGTTATGAAGAACAAGTTGAAGAAATGTTATTTGATCTGAAAATCGGTGATAGACTCATGAATTTGGTGTTTCTTGCCTTGTGATTCCGAAAAGTCAAGTTTAGAAAAAGTCAAAATTCTATTTCTACTGGTTGATTCGTTGAATTGGAAGATGAAATCAGTTGATATAAGTTGAACAAAGGATGTGAATGTCGAAATCGGGTTTAATTTGAGTTTAATTTTCGAATTGATTGGGAGTGTGTTCTTGATGACGAACACTGTGAGGAACGCAAATTTGTTTTTATTTTCATCTTGAACGAAATCTGAAAAAATCGAAGAAGATGGTGTTGATATCGATTCAAATTGTATGTTTTGATTATCGATTTTGAATCGATAGTTTTGGGAATGAACTGAGACTCGCAATCGAATGGTTGATGTTTTGGTGTAAAACGAAAATTTGATTCAGTGATTTTTGGCTTGGAAAATCAAAATGCGAAGATATTCATGTTTGATTCGCAATCAAAATCGATGTTGATTCGCAAAATTTGAAGTCGATTGATGGTAATGAAACGAGAACGAACGAACTGGAAAGGAATGATTTTGAGAGTCAGATTTTGGAATTGAATATAGTTCGCATTTTGGATGACTGGAATCGATGATCTGTAAAAGAAAATTGATTTTGATTCGCAATTGGAGGGACGAGTCGTGAAGAAAAACGTGAAATAAAGAACTGTGAAATTGTTTGCAAGAGTTTTAAAAACATGATTTTGGAACTGTGAAATGCGAAGAGAATTTCATGTTGATTTTGGTTTCGCATGTTTGGAATCAAAGATCAGTATTGTGTTCGCATATGGGTTTCAGTTTGTATATCAAAATTTTGGTTCGCATCTGGTTTCAAAACTACTGTTCGCGTTTGGTAAAAGAGATAAGGATTCGCATTTGTGTAACTGCATTGTGCAAGGAATGTTTAATTCGCAATTTGGTGTTTTGTTTTGGAATCAAAATGCGAATTTATTTCATTATGATTCGCATTTTGGTGATTGAAACATGCGAAGGGATGCGAAGCGTATTTGAATGAAAATGCGAAGTTATTACCAGTTCAATGAAGAAGAAAGCCAAGAATTTCGCATTTGGTCCCTGATCTTTTCAAGAAACAACAAAAGCTGACCAACTTCGCAAATTTGAAGCACATGCAGAAATTATCAAAACGAATACCTGTAGTTTCGCATTTTTGACAGTTTGTACCCAACTTCGCAAATGGGGTCATAAAATGCTGAAATTGCAGAATTTTCAAATCTGGTCCTTGCAGTTTGTGCAAATTGACGCTTTCTACCCAGCTTTGGAAAAGGGGGAGAGTTTTGCATATTTTGCTGTTTTTGGCGCAACGGGTCACTGCAGAATTTTGAAATTGACGATTTCTACCCATTTTTGAGAAATTTTGTCAAAGGCAATCCGTGAACGAAGCTAAAAATTCATTATTTTTTGGATTTTTCGGATTGAAGCACAATGTTTATGCCACATGTTAAGGGGGAGTTTTGACATGAAAAATTCCGAATAGAGCACGTTCTTTTTCCATGGAGTTTTATAATCAAATTTCGATTATAAAAAGGGGGAGAAGTTTTATATGGAAATTCGAACTTGAATTTTTCATATTACGCGGATTTGAAGACCGAAGTGATCTTGAAGTTTTTAAAGCCTACGAGATGATGTTATTGGAAGTTCGGAAGTGATGTATTCGAAATGGGTTTGGTTTTATTGAAGATTTTTGGGGTGTGTTTTTATGCGCAACTTTAGGGTGATTATTTGGAATTAATCATTCGTTGTTGCTTGGTTTGTATGGTCTCACATCCTAGAGCCCAAATTGAAGGGTCATGGAAGAATTGAAGATTGAAGATCATTTCGACATGTGTCACCTTTGAGGCTCGAACCGCGTAGTGCTTGATTTTGGAAGATTTGAAGTGGGTCATTCATTCCTAACTTTGAGGGGGAGAATGTTGGGGCTGCAAAGTTATTCATTCATGACTTTGTAAATGTTTGACTTTTGTAAAACCCACTTGCATGTGGTGCTTTAGCTTTTAGACCCATTTACATGTTAGAGTGAGAGAGAGACATGTAAATACCTCTATAAATAGTGGGTTTGTCCACTTGTAGAGGTGTGCTTGAGAGATGTAAAAGTGAGTGTGTAAGTGTGTGTTAATTATGTAGTCTAGATCTAGATCCTTTTTGTGTAACACCATATACATTCAATATATCTCTTAAACACCCAAATCACCATGTTCAATTGTGCAAGCTTTAATTCCGCATGTCAAACCATGTTCTTTGTCACTACAAAACCCTAGTACAAAATTATGCACGGTTGGACAAGCCCAATACCGGCATTCAAACTGGGGCTAAGGACCGAGCCGATGACGCAATCTAATAGACTCAACAATCTCCCCCTTTGCGTCAAATGAGGTGAGAGATTATTTCCTCTGAGTAGGCTTCACCGTCTTTATAACTTTAAACAAACAAGGAATTATGGCGAGAAGAGTCTGTCTAAACTGTATGTACCACCTCAGCATGTCAGTGAATAATTTCTTATCAGCAACACTGTTCTGATCGCACCTCTAAATGATCTTCAAGATATGCTCAAGACAAGACGTTGAGAAGAGGTGTTTGTCAACAAGAGCAAACAGACATTTTTGACCTTCACCCCTGAGGAACATAACTGTGTGATACTTTGAATCGATTTTCCCCTTGATCATGGTATTGACATTGCCAGCTCTGCCCATAGTCTTGATTGTTGTTCGCTTGTGTATGGCAGAGGCAATCTCCTGGTCCATCTTTGCTACCTCGTGTATGTAGCAAACAAGCATACGCTTGACATGATCGATTATTGGCTGATACTCCAGAGGACTCGACAAAAGAATACTAATGAGGAGTATCTAGTCATGAGGATTAAGGTTTGGTAGATTAGCGAGGGTAAAATGGTAGACTGAGCCTTCGGTTCCTCGAGTCACCCTGAATTTGACATTAATAAATTTCCCTGCTGAATAAGGCTTCATTACCTTGACTGTGGTTATTGTGACATCCCCAAAATCTCGGCCAGAAAAGACCGATTTCATTTATGCTTTTAAAATAATTTCAGAGTAAATCCTTTTGATTTAAAAGAGTTGCGGAATTTGTTCCCAAAAACAAAACATGATAAAACAATGTTTACCAAAGCATTTCATAAAAGAAATGTATTTTCATTATATAATCAAAACTCGGGGTGTCATGTTCCGATACAGACCAATAAGCATAAACGATAACATTACAAGTCATTCAACAAATATATACATATACAGACTTGTAAACAAAACAACTTGATGGTTCATCCATCTCATGCCCTTGCGCCACTTCCTGTAATACAAATAAAACTGAGTGGGTCAGGCTTGGGAGCCTGGTGAGCATATAGGGTTTTCAACCCACAATAAATAATCATATTTACTTTTCACCAACCAATAATAACCCAATTACCCATTCCCGTTATTCTCACTTTATGTCCCTAAGACAACTAACATAAGGGACCTAGTCTAAGAATATTTCATCGGGGCGACAACACATGCTTCGGGGGTACCTCAGCAATATAAGTCAAATAAGGCAACCATGAGGGGGATGGAGTACAGCGAATGAACACCCAAGTTCATTAACACCTACAGGTGGCGAACCTACTAATGTTTCCACAAGAACTATCTAGAAAAGTATGTGGTCGTCATCTAAACTTCGCTAGATGACTAAATCAAACAACAACGAGGCCTCTCATCTGTTTATTACACACCAACTATCTACCCATGTTCTACCCAACATATTAGTAGATAAAAATATACATTTTATACATAGTTAAAAAAAACCTGTATAGCATGCTTTAATCAACACATATTTCACATAACAGATGAGGCACACACACACATAACACGTATCTCATATTGAATAAATCATATCTATGAGTTAGAAGAAAGTGAATACACATTCACACATATAAACAACAATATACTTAATACACTCAAACCATACTTGTATTATTATTGTGTTTATGAAAGGTAGTATACACTCACTTGATCAGAAGATGATCGGATAGCACTACGACTTGCAAAAGTAGTAATCCTTAGCAGATCTGGAAGATCTCTTCAAAAATCGAACTTCTCGCGGGCAGAGCTTCGGCTCGGGAACCGCACTTCTCGGGATCTTCGGGATCTCGGGACTTGCCTCGGGGCTCGAGAATGATACCGGGGCTTCGGGATATTTCTGGCATGCAAAACGATGCAAAATGGGAGAGAGAAGAGAGGAAATTGACAATTGGGTCGGCTGCCCTCGCATCCTATTTATAGGAGGCTGGAGCCTCGGAGTACGCGGGGCGTACTGGTCCGAAAACGTCACTTCTTACGCATCCGAAGCCACTTGCTGCGAGTGTCGACACCTTCGGAGTACGCGGGGCGTACACGAGTACGCGAGGCGTACTTCGGATGAGTCCGATGACTCATCTTCGGATAATACCGGAATTAAAGATTAAATTTAAATATAAATTATTTAATAAACTTCGGAAATTCATATCTTCTTCATACGAACTCCGTTTTCGACGTTCTTTATATCCACACGAAGGTGAGACTACGCTCTACAACTTTCATTTAGACTTCGTCGGCTAATTTTGACTTTATTTTTATTATTTATTTTTAATAGGCCGCGACAGAAAAATTTCGTTATAATTTCATAACTTCTTCGTTTGACGTCCGTTCTCGCCTAACTTTTTATCACTTCGATACCAACAACGAGACCTTCGATCCTCGTTTAGATTGCTTTGGCTAAAAAACCGCTCGATCTCAAATCGAGTAAAACATGCTGCATACCGCTAAGCCGAAACTTCGATAAATCATAACATCCTCATACGAAGTCAGATTTGGGCGTTCTATATATATTCGGAAACCTCGTTTCAACTACTACAACATTATTCAAAGATATTAAGTTTATTTTACACTTAAATTTTGATGCTTATTTTTATTCTTAATTAATCAAACCACATAATTAAGCAATTAAGCACAAAACACACAATACTTAAATAATACAATCTTATTATTTCAAAACGGGTTACAAAGGTTAACCTAGACTATTACATTGCTAAAAAATGGCAAGTCCGGAAACACAGGCGTTACAATTCTCTCCACCTTAGAATGATTCCATCCCCGGAATCACACATCAACAAACAAATGCGGATAGCGACTCAACATGTCACTCTCCATCTCCCAGGTGAGATTCGGCCCATTCGTGTGTTTCCATCGGACAAGCACTAACCAACCATTTTGCGTCGCAACTTCTGAGTCTTTCAATCAACAATTGCCTCTGGTTCTTCAATCAACCTTTTGTTCTCATCAATTCTCAATTCAGAAATTGGAATTATATCGGGAACTTCTCCCGTGAACTTCCTCAAATAACACACATGAAAAGTGTTGTGAATTCCATTCAGTTCTTCGGGTAATTCGAGCTTGTAAGCTTGGTTCCCAACCCTTTGAAGAACTTTAAACGGTCCAATAAACCTTGGACTCAACTTTCCCCTTTTACCAAATCTTATAAGTCCCTTCCACGGCGAGACTTTAAGCAAAACCGAATCTCCAATCTCAAAAGTCATCGGTCTTCTCTTTTTGTCAGCATAGCTCTTTTGACGATCTTGAGCTGCTAACATTCTTTCCCTAATTATTTTCAACTTTCAGCAGTTTGATGAACCATCTCCGGTCCCATAAACTGCTTTTCCCCAGCCTCAAGCCAACAAGACGGCGTACGACACTTCTGTCCATACAAAGCTTGATAAGGTGCCATCTTTATGCTCAAGTGGAAACTATTATTATATGAAAATTCTACCAAAGGTAATTGTTCATCCCAATTACCTAGGAATTCCAAGGTACATGCTCTCAGCATATCTTCAAGTGTTTGTATCGTTCTTTCACTCTGACCATCAGTCTGCGGATGGTAAGTTGTGCTTAAACATAACTTGGTACCCATTTCCTCTTGTAGACTTTTCCAAAACCTTGAGGTGAAACGGCTATCACGATCCAATACAATCGTTAACGGAACACCGTGAAGCCTCACAATTTCCTTTACGTAAGAATTCGCAAGCTTCTCCATGGACCATTTCTCCTTGGCCGCTATGAAATGCGCACTCTTAGTGAGTCGATCAACGACCACCCAAATCATGTCGTGACCATTCTTTGTTCTGGGCAGTTTAGTGACAAAGTCCATAGCAATGTCTTCCCACTTACCCATAGGCACAGGCAATGGTTCTAAACTCCCATAAGGTTTCTGAAGTTGTGTCTTGACTCTCGCACAAGTCACACACTCAGCCACATACTTTGCAACATCAAGCTTCATCGTCGGCCACCAGTAGTAGGGTTTCAGGTCCCTATACATTTTAGTGCTACCAGGATGAATTGAGTACATGGTTTTGTGAGCTTCTTCCATCAGAAGATCCCTAATTCCTCCTGACTTAGGTACCCAAATACGATCTTGGAATACCTTCAGTCCATGACCGTTTGTACCAAACACCAACGTTTTACCCAAACGTTCCTCCTTTCGGTCATTTTTCTCAGAAGCTTCCTCTTGAGCTTTCTTTATACTTTCCACAATGGTCGAGACAACTTCAATTCTCAACGCTCTTGGCCTTTTCCTTTCAAGATTGACTTTCCGACTGAGAGCATCAGCAACAACATTAGCTTTACCGGGTTGGTAAAGTATCTCGCAGTCGTAGTCTTTAAGTAATTCTAGCCAGCGTCGTTGCCTCATATTCAATTCTTTCTGATTAAAGAGATATTGGAGACTCTTATGATCAGTAAAAAGTATGCACTTCGTGCCACAGAGGTAATGCCTCCATATTTTCAGAGCGAAAACTACCGCTGCCAACTCCAAATCATGAGTCAGGTAGTTTTTTTCATGCTCCTTCAGCTGTCGAGACGCATATGCTATCACCTTTTCTCTTTGGGTCAAAACACAACCCAATCCAACACCAGACGCATCGCTATAAACAACGAAGTCTTCAACTCCATCGGGTAGAGAAAGTATCGGTGCCTCGCATAGCTTCTTCTTTAACTTCTCGACTGCTTCTTTATGCTTATCACTCCAAGCATAAGTAGCTCCTTTGTGGGTCAAAGTTGTCAATGGAGTAGCAATCGAAGAAAAGCCTTGGATAAACCTGCGGTAATATCCGGCTAATCCTAAAAAGCTTTGAATCTCCGTGGGACTTTTCGGTTGTTCCCACTTCATCACAGCTTCAATCTTTGCTGGATCAACCATTATCCCTTCTTGGTTGACCACGTGACCCAAGAATTGGACTTCACGAATCCAAAAATCACATTTGGAGAACTTTGCATATAGCTTCTCCTTCTTCAGAACTTCCAACACTTCTCGCAAGTGTCTGCCATGCTCCTCCTGGCTTTTCGAGTAAATCAGAATGTCGTCTATGAAAACTATCACGGATTTATCAAGGAAAGGATTACAAACCCTATTCATTAAATCCATGAATGCTTTCGGAGCATTGGTTAGTCCAAATGACATAACCAAGAACTCGTAGTGTCCATATCTAGTTCTGAATGCAGTCTTCTCGATATCTTGCTCTCTTACTTTTAGCTGATGATATCCTGACCTTAGATCGATCTTCGAGAAATAGCTCGAACCTTGCAATTGATCAAATAGGTCATCAATCCTCGGCAACGGATATCTATTCTTTATTGTTGCCTTGTTCAGCTCTCTATAATCGATGCACATTCTCATACTTCCATCTTTCTTCTTCACAAATAACACCGGAGCTCCCCAGGGTGATGAACTAGGTCTAATAAAACCTTTGTCCAATAACTCCTGAAGTTACATCATCAGCTCCTTCATCTCCGTCGGTGCTAATCGATAAGGTGCTTTTGTTATTGGCGTGGTTCCTGGTAACAAGTCAATATGGAATTCCACTTGTCGATCAGGCGGTAATCCAGGAAGATCTTTGGGAAATACTTCCGGATACTCACACACCACTGGAATACTCTGTATCACCTTCTTTTCTTTCTTAGCATCAATCACGAATGCTAAATATGATGTACATCCCTTGGTCAAACACTTTCTGGCTTTCATTAGGGAAATGATTCCAGAATTCACTCGCCGTTTGTCCCCGTACACCATAAACGAATCTTTCCCAGGCGGGTTTACTTTAACTATCTTCTTCTTGCATAAAATTTCGACATCATTGGCGCTAAGCCAATCCATTCCCAACACGATGTCAAAACCATTAAGATCGATGGGCAATAATTCCTCGTGAAACTTATTCCCATTAAGGTCAATTAAGATGTCTTTCATACGATGGCTAACAGGTACAAACTTGCCACTAGCTACTTCGACTAATAAAGCATTATCTAGTCTATCAACAGGCAAAGCTAGCTTTCTACCAAACTCATGCGAAATAAAGGAGTAGTTGGCTCCATAATCAAACAATATTTGAGCAGGTAATTCGTTTACAAGAAAGGTACCTGAAGCGACATCAGCTTCATCTTTAGCAGCCTCAAGTGTCATCTGGAAGGCTCTCGCCTTCGGTTTTGGTGGAATGTTGGGCCTAGCTGCCTCCTTCTTCTTCGGACAGTCTTTCAAAATATGCCCCTCTTCATTGCACCCAAAACACATCCTTTTGTTGTTCGGACATTCATTGGCAAAATGTCCAACCTTTCCATACTTGTAGCAGGTTACATCCTCGCTACATTTCCCAAAGTGCTTTTTCTTACACTTATCACACCACTTCGCTTCGCCTCCTTTTCCTCCAAAATTTTTCGAATCAGATTTCGAAAATTTGCTTTTCTTACCGGAACTAGATGTTCCATCAATCTTCCTTTTCTCACCAACCTCAACCTTGACGGTGGTTCTCCCTTTAATCATGTTCTCAACAGACTTGGCAGCCCAGATAGCTGCCTCTAGAGTAAGTGCCTGACGTACTGGCACCCCGTACTCCCATGGGAGTCCCTTCGCATACCGGTCCACCTTTGTCAGCTCGTCCGGGACGATACGCAAGGCAAACTCCATCATATCGGTGAAGTTATTGGTGTATTCATCAACTGACATGCTGCCTTTCGTCAATATCAGAAACTTGTTCTCTAGTTCCAACAGAGTTTGAGCCGAGCAGAACTTGCGCTTGAACTGCACCAAGAACTCTGCCCATGACAATTGCAGCGGCTCATTAGGGCTCAAAGTCTTCCCTAGAGTGTTCCACCAACGAACGGCTCCACCTCGGAATTGACGCACTGCATAGATAGTCTGCAACTTGCCTCTGCAGCCACAAGTCATAAAGGCCAATTCCATTTCGGAGATCCAATCCATAACCCCTATCGGATCCTCCTTTCCATTGAAGGTCGATGGTTTGCAAGTTAGAAAGTCCTTGTACTTGCATCCCATTCCATCATTCCTTCCATCATGGTTATCTTGCCTAATTATCGGTGGGTTGGCTGGACCAACAGACCCACTGAAGTTTCCACCCTCCAAGTGCCCTTCATTTAATTCGGGCTCTTCCACACGAATTGACAGTTCTTCACGATTCTGTTGAACCAACCGTCTAGTTTCATCCATCTGACGATCCAACATCGCCTGAATCATCAATTGCACACCAGCCATGGTTATTGGCTCAGGTGCTGCTGCTACGACAGGTACTTGTTCAATCATTGGTGGTTGATTCCTGTTTTCATCAGCATTTCCAACTCCACTTCTTGTTCTCACCATTTTGATCTACACACCGAAGAAGGCGAAATTAGATCCTCAATCACGATAGATATTCAAATCATTCTTATCACTCCGAAATGTTTACATGCTAGTTCTAATATCGTAGACGTACGCTTAGGATCCTACACACATAAAGTTTCTAGATCCGGTCGGCAACAGACCATAGATCCGAACAAATAATATCATATATGGCAACATATAACATTTAGCACATAAAGCATTTTAGGCAACTTTCCTAAAATATACTAGTGCTCGTGTCTAAAATATAACAGACACACATCTCAAAACTTCACTTAGCATTCTAAGTTTAAGTCTACAAATCCTACAAATTCCTAGTTCGCTTAAACTAATGGTCTGATACCAACTATGACATCCCCAAAATCTCGGCCGGAAAAGACCGATTTCATTTATGCTTTTAAAATAATTTCAGAGTAAATCCTTTTGATTTGAAAGAGTTGCGGAATTTGTTCCCAAAAACAAAACATGATAAAACAATCTTTACCAAAGCATTTCATAAAAGAAATGTATTTTCATTATATAATCAAAACTCGGGGTGTCATGTTCCGATACAGACCAATAAGCATAAACGATAACATTACAAGTCATTCAACAAATATATACATATACAGACTTGTAAACAAAACAACTTGATGGTTCATCCATCTCATGCCCTTGCGCCACTTCCTGTAATACAAATAAAACTGAGTGGGTCAGGCTTGGGAGCCTGGTGAGCATATAGGGTTTTCAACCCACAATAAATAATCATATTTAATTTTCACCAACCAACAATAACCCAATTATCCATTCCCGTTATTCTCACTTTATGTCCCTAAGACAACTAACATAAGGGACCTAGTCTAAGAATATTTCATCGGGGCGACAACACATGCTTCGGGGGTACCTCAACAATATAAGTCAAATAAGGCAACCATGAGGGGGATGGAGTACAGCGAATGAACACCCAAGTTCATTAACACCTACAGGTGGCGAACCTGCTAATGTTTCCACAAGACTATCTAGAAAAGTATGTGGTCATCATCTAAACTCCGCTAGATGACTAAATCAAACAACAACGAGGCCTCTCATCTGTTTATTACACACCAACTATCTACCCATGTTCTACCCAACATATTAGTAGATAAAAATATACATTTTATACATAGTTATAAAAACCTGTATAGCATGCTTTAATCAACACCTATTTCACATAACAGATGAGGCACACACACACATAACACGTATCTCATATTGAATAAATCATATCTATGAGTTAGAAGAAAGTGAATACACATTCACACATATAAACAACAATATACTTAATAACTCAAACCATACTTGTATTATTATCGTGTTTATGAAAGGTAGTATACACTCACTTGATCAGAAGATGATCGGACAGCACTACGACTTGCAAAAGTAGTAATCCTTAGCAGATCTGGAAGATCTCTCCAAAAATCGAACTTCTCGCGGGCAGAGCTTCGGCTCGGGAACCGCACTTTTCGGGATCTTCGGGATATCGGGACTTGCCTCGGGGTTCGAGAATGATACCGGGGCTTCGGGATATTTCTGGCACACAAAACGATGCAAAATGGGAGAGAGAAGAGAGGAAATTGACAATTGGGTTGGCTACCCTCGCATCCTATTTATAAGAGGCTGGAGCCTCGGAGTACGCCGGGCGTACGCCAGTACACGGGGCGTACTGGTCCGAGAAATGTCACTGATTACGCATCCGAAGCCACTTGCTGCGAGTGTCGACACCTTCGGAGTATGCGGGGCGTACACGAGTACGCGGGGCGTACTTCGGATGAGTCCGATGACTCCTCTTCAGATAATACCGGAATTAAAGATTAAATTTAAATATAAATTATTTAATAAACTTCGGAAATTCATATCTTCTTCATACAAACTCCGTTTTCGACGTTCTTTATATCCACGCGAAGGTGAGACTATGCTCTACAACTTTCGTTTAGACTTCGTCGGCTAATTTTGACTTTATTTTTATTATTTATTTTTAATAGGCCGCGACAGAAAAACTTCGTTATAATTTCATAACTTCTTCGTTTGACGTCCGTTCTCGCCTAACTTTTTATCGCTTCGATACCAACAACGAGACCTTCGATCCTCGTTTAGATTGCTTCAGCTAAAAAACCGCTCGATCTCAAATCGAGTAAAACAGGCTGCATACCGCTAAGCCGAAACTTCGATAAATCATAACTTCCTCATACGAAGTCAGATTTGGGCGTTCTATATATATTCAGAAACCTCGTTTCAACTACTACAACATTATTCAAAGATATTAAGTTTATTTTACACTTAAATTTTGATGCTTATTTTTATTCTTAATTAATCAAACCACATAATTAAGCAATTAAGCACAAAACACACAATACTTAAATAATACAATCTTATTATTTCAAAACGGGTTACAAAGGTTAACCTAGACTATTACATTGCTAAAAAATGGCAAGCCCGGAAACACAGGCGTTACAGTTATTTTCAATGAGCTTCAAGTTAGGTGTTGAGGTTGAGCAAACTCCAAGTAAAATTCCAGAAGATCCCTATCTACCTTCGGGTCTGGGGATGGAATAGCAGCAGTTTAGTTGAAGCAGTGGAAAATAAATGCCTTTCGAGTGATTGGCATATCGAACTGTGCATCCTTGGAATTGTCAAGACCAAAGGACATAATTGGCTCAAGCCAGAGAATGCTTGGCTCATCAATTGCACATCTTTGAAGCGAGTCTTTTGTCCACACAGGAAACATGGACCTTTTCTTCTCTAGGAGCTCCGCCTCCTTTCGCTTCAGCTCTAGCTCAGCTTGCTGTTTCTTGGTGTTTTCTTCCATTTCTTTTTCAGAAGTGTTAACCTTCTGGACAGGTTTCTTGGGAATCTCGACATAGACATCATCTTCATTGTCTGTGTCGTCTTCACCGATTTTCTTCTTCTTTTTGTCTTTGTTACTGACCGAAGCTTCATTACCCTTCAGTTCAGCAAATGGTTTTGATCTAGAAGGGGGAGGTTGCTTTGTCACTTTCTCTCCCCTTGTTTCGGTTGGACCCCGGTCACCGGAACACCCTCGATACGACTAAGAACGTCTAGTGCCGGTCTGAGCTTGTCCGCCAAATGACGTCTTACAGTTATAGTGATGATCGGATCATGAGCCTCAATAAGATGAAGAAGGATGGAGTGAACATCTGCAACAGAACTCCTAATGACCACCCTTTCTGACTTGAGGTCATCAATCTCAACATTAGCCGTACGCAGCTTGTATGTTTGCAATTTAAGCTGGGCAGTACGTCTGTCAAGCTCATCCATAATCCGATTTTCCACTGCTAATTCCGCTTCCGGTTGAGTTAAGCGTTCGTTGACATTAGCATGGAGTGTTTCGTTGGCTTCTTCAATGGCTTGGCGTGTCGCTTCAAGGTTCGAGCGCTCAGATTGAAGAGACCTTTGAAGATTCTCTACTGAAGAGTTGACAGTTTGAGCATTTTTGGCAGCAGCAACCTGCAAGGAGTCTAGAAATAAGTGAGCTTCGGAGACTAGTTTATCGACTTTTGCGGTCGCATCCTTGCATTCCTTAGTAGAGGCATCAACAGCAGAGAAGCCTGTTGACATTGGGAAGTGGAGGCTTTGATAGCCTTGGCTGTAGCAGATAATGTAGCACTGTGTTCGGTGACGACCGAAGAGAACAAGGCCTTTAAGGCAGCTTCTGAATAGGCACCAGAGGAAGAGGATGAAAGCAGTTGATCAAGCTTCTCGTTTACTGTCTTAAGATGACGTTTTCTAACAGGCTCATCGTCATCATCATCACTCTACACTCGATAAGGATTGAAATATGTGGAATTGAATTCCAAGTCCTCATCGCCTAAAATAGGGGTTGTTTTAGTAGATTGTGTGGTAGAAAAGGGTTTTGAAGAAGGTGGAGGTTTGGTTGTGACAGGGGGTTCGGTTATAGGTGGATTGGGAATAGTAAAGTCAGGCTTTGTGGTAGTAGTGGTAGTGGTTGTATCTTTGAAAATGGGAGTGGGAATAGGAATTGTAGTGAATGGTTGAGAGGTGGTAATTCTAGAGATAGGAGGGATGGAAACTGGGATGGTAACAGGAGGAGGTGAAGGAGGAGAAGAGGGAACCAGAATTTCTGGAGTAGGGGAGCGAGGCGGAGTATCACCTCGGCCCGAAGCCTCTTCATCAGAGCTTTCGCTCTCAGATTCTGAAGGAGGGGCGTTCTTCTGCTTAAGAGGGACATATTCTTAATCCAAATCACTGGAGGATTCAAGAATAAGCCTCCTAGCTGGCTTCTTCTGCTTTTTCGGTTGAGCCTGAGAAGTGGCAGCTTTATTAGAGTTTCACTTCTTGGGGGTTTGCCCCTTGGTTGCTTTAATGACTGACCCCTCTTTCTGTGTTTCAGGCTTCTTACCCCTCTTGGCTGGCTTGTCAGCCTCTTCAATTGAATGAACCATAGCCGGTGTAAGCTCTCTTGGGCCAACAGATGGACGCTTCCTGTACTGTTGAAGAACGTTAGTCGACGCTGAAATAAGACCAAGCATGGCTTCAGGAATGGATCCAATAAACGAAAACTTGGTTGGGTCAGTGACGACGATTTTCGTCGTATGATATGTAGCAATGGATGAGAGCAAGGAGTCCGCCATTATTGGAAAACGAAGACGATCCATTGCCCAGTTGGTGATGAGAGACCAGAAACGCCCACATGAGATCTCAAAATGCCTGGATGAAGAAACCAAGCTTTGAACCAACTGCTGCTAGATAATGGACCCATAATCTAGGTTAAGTCCATTATACAACCCATACAACACCGTCATGAATGACTTGCTTGTACCATCGGAGCCAACGCTTCTCTCAGAAAGTCCCTTGAACAATAGCGTAAACTGGCCATTCCATTTAGTAGGAAGGCAGGACTTCTTGAACTTCGTAACAGTGGTTAGGGTTTCGGTATACCCCATCTGATAGAACATAGAAAATAGTTGACCAGTTGTAATGGAGTCAGGGTTTACCAGAGATGGATCTTGAGAAAGACCAATTAGGGCACATAATCGATTCTTGGAGATGGAGGTCTTCTCATCATGGAGTTCAAAGTGAATCCGTTCATTAATATTGTCATAGAATGCAGTAGAGTAGACAAGAGACAAGCACGACATGGGAACCACTTCAACATTAGTCAGTGCGTCAACGAGTGGTGAGTATTTGAGACACTCAACCACATACAACATATAGGGCTCATGGATGAATGGAGTGAGATCAATGATCAGGTTCTGTTGGGGTATGATGGTGAGAAGCGGTTGACAAACTGAAGTATCGTGAACTGATGATGAGTCTGCCATTGTAGTAGCTTGGAGAAGATGATGAATAGTTGCAGAGAATCACCGGGTTTCTTTGAGAGATTTTGGGAAGTGATAAAAGTTGAGAGAGTACCATTCCAATTCCTTTTATACGTAAAAGGAAGAGAGAGAAAAATTCGGCTAAAATCTTGGATTATCTCAAAAATAGCGCCTGACTCGATGGGTGAACAGTTGGAATGCCGAAGATGACGCAGGAGAGAGAAAATACATTTCCCTTTTACACGCCCTTTCATAAAACTCACTTTTTCAAATTGCCAAACCGTTTGGATAGCCCCTGACTTAACTTCCACTTTATCCCAATCGTTTCTCCACACGACGTTTGAATCTTTGTTGCCTTTAGCGTTTGAATTATCATTCTGAACAAAACTTGAATATGGAAAATTAAACAATTTCGTGCATAGGGTGTAAAAGACAAAGAAATAAAAAAAAATTAGGGATAAGCTGTGATGTCCTAAGCAGACATAAGACAATTGATTCTGGGCAAAAATCACTTCCTTCAAAGTCAAGAGAGACATTAAAGTGCTTGCTTGGTTTCCCATTGAATAACGATCAAGAACTCGTTGAGAAGTTTTGAAAGGCATCTTTTGAAGGTTAAAGAGGGTGGCTTTCACTTCAATTCATAATTTCGATACTTAACATAAGACCGAAACTAAATGAAGTACTTGTGAGATCATTGTGATCTGATGAACAAGTAGGTATGATAAACTTTATAGTGACGAGGGAAGTAAGGAAATCTCAAAAAAAAAATTAACTAGATCTTTTAGGGTTAGAGAAGCCTTAGTGAAAGGCAAGCTCATAAAGATCACACAAAAGATAAAGAGATTTCATTGGGTAACAAGTAAGAGCTTCAATTTTTGAATTCACCGTCAATTCATTAGTGGTGTTGAACTTTGGGTTTCACTTAGTACATAGTGGCATGAAACTAAGATCACGGACACAGACTTGGTATAACCATAAACCTCAGTGGTTAATACTAAAATTCTCAGGGGTTATATTGATGAAACGAATTATAATGGAGAAAGATGATGGAGATGGTATAAGAAGCAAATGTACCTCTGCTTTAAAGAAAAGAAGGACCAAACAGAAAACTCTAAACTCAATTTGAGTAGAGTAAGGTAGCTCATGATTAGAGTGAAATTGATAGCCTGGATTGGGAAAACATGATTGGTATATATCATGTTATTAAGGCTTCACTCAAAATCAGTCGAGGCTTTAGTCAACATACAACAGCATGCTTCTAGAGACTCCTAACGGATAAAACTATTTACCTGTCGTAGCTTTGCCATCGAGAATCATACTTGGACAAAAATAAAAACATTAGATATATATAAAAAAAATTAAATAAAGAAATAAAAAAATAAATAAATATTTTTGTGTTTTTGTGAGAATTGACCAATTGAACTGAAAAGAAAAATATTTTTGGATTTCATAAGTATTTTAAAAAAATATTTTTGAGGTTTTATAAGTGGAAAAGAAGTAATGAAAATGGTGTACATAAGAAAACAGTTAAAATGCCTTGATAAAAAAAACGAGTTCGGAAGGACCGAACCCAAAATAGACCGAACGCTCGGTTCATGGTCGAACTTCACCCGAAATAGACCGAACCTAAAATAGACCGAACGTTCGGTTCATTTCGGTTCGCTCTATTTCGCCTGTTACCTTTATGGAAGCGAAGGCGATTTCGGTACTGACTCGGCTTGCATCATTCCTAGGCCTTGTAGAATCTTATTGAAGCTTGCTTCAGGTAAGGCCTTTGTGAATATGTCTGCCAGTTGATCAGTCGTTCTGACGAAGTGAATTTCTACGTTACCATCTTTGACGTGATCCTTGATGAAATGGTACCTCAGTGCTATATGCTTAGTTTTCGAGTGTTGCACGGGGTTGTGACAATTCCTAATTGCACTTTCAGAGTCACAATACAGCGGGATTTTCTTCATGTTTAGCCCATAATCCCGGAGTTTACTTTGTATCCATACGACTTGAGATGTACAGGATGCTGCAGCAATATATTCGGCTTCTATAGTGGATAACGAAACACAAGTTTGTTTCTTTGATTGCCAACTGACTAATTTACCATGTAGAAATTGACATCCTCCTGTGGTGCTTTTACGATCCAATCCACAGCCACCTAGATCAGCATCTGAAAATGCTTGAACGAAGAGTCCGGAGTTGGCTGGATACCACAGACCGAGAGAGGAGGTTTGGTTCAGATAGCGAAAGATGTTCTTCACGACTTGAAGATGAGGTTCTCATGGATTGGCTTGAAATCGTGCACAGTAACAGACAGAGAACATGAAATTAGGTCTACTGGTTGTAAGATAGATCAGAGATCCAATCATCTGTCGATAAAGTGTTGTATCAGCTGCTGGTTTCTCCAATGATGGTTTGAGTTTAGTTCCAAAAGCCATAGGTACTTTTAGTTTATAGTCTCCCATCATTCCAAACTTGGTTAGCAAAGTCTTGGTATATGCTTCCTGATTATTAAAAATGCCTTCGGGTCCCTGTCTAATGTTCAATCCAAGAAAAAAGATAATTGGACCCATTGAGTTCATCTCAAATTTAGTTTCCATCAACTTTCTGAATTTAGCTGTTAAGCTAGGATTCGTGGAGCCAAAGATGATGTCATCAACATAAATTTGGACTATCATAAGGTGGTTACCTTCTCGCTTACGAAAGAAGGTTGGGTCAGCCGAACCTTGTTTGAATTTAGACATTTTTAAGAAACGTGTGAGAGTTTCATACCATGCTCTGGGAGCCTGTTTGAGGCCATAGACAGCTTTTTCAAGGATATAACAATGATCAGGATGCTTCTTGTTCACGAATCCTGGCGGTTGCTCAACATATATGGTTTCTTCAAGTTCACCATTGAGGAAAGCACATTTGACGTCCATTTAATAGACTTCAAAGTTCTTGTGAGCTGCATACGCAAGAAAGATACGAACAGATTCCAATCTTGCCACAGGAGCGAAGGTTTCTTCATAATCAATTCCCTCTTCCTGACAATATCCTTTGACCACCAGCCTCGCTTTGTTACGAATGACATTCCCCTCTTTGTCCATCTTGTTTCTGAATACCCATTTGACACCGACAACCGAAGCATCCTTTGGAGTTGGAATAATACGCGATACCTTGTTTCGTTCAAACTCATTTAATTCATCCTGCATGGCTTGAACCCAGTCTGAATGATCAAGAGTTGAGTTAACAGTCTTTGGTTCAATTTTGGAAATGAATGAATTGAACATACAGAACTCGACTTTTGAAAATAGTGCAGCCTGTTTTGCTTTGATTTGAGAGCGAGTTAACACTTTTTATGAGGTTCCCCAGTAATTTGAGTTTGACGGTGATCTTTGGTCCATTTGATAAGTGGAGGAAACTTTGGATCATAGATAGGATCCAATTCAACATTGATTTCTTCCTCTAGTTCAGACAAAATGTCATCATCACCAACATTGGTGTTCTCCCCCTCGAAGAATGATTCCTGTTCAGTACCAGCATTTGTATCCCCTTCATTGGCGGGAATTTCAGTAGATCTTGATGTATTTGGCAATGAGTTCTCCCCCTGGAATGAAGACCCTTGATTATGATGAGGAGAGGAACCCTCCCCCTGGACATTAGGACGGTCACCAGAAGGTTCGCTTGCGTCTGCGCCTTCGATTTCTTTGGATTGATCATCAACCATCTTCTTAGCAGCATCATCTATAACATGTTTCAGATTATCAACTTTGTTGTATTTTGTAGTTGATTCAGAGTCAATCGCCTTTTGAGGCTCATCAAACAGGAGCATGAATTGGTCTAAAAGATTCGAGATGGAGATAGTAACCTGATCATTCTTTGGAAATTTGTCTCACGATGCATCTTTTGTTGATTTCATTTTCTTAACATAACTATCGTCAAAGGTGACATAGTATGTTTCTTCAATTTACTTTGAGCATTTATTAAGAACTCTATAAGCCCTGGAGGTCAGGGAGTAGCCTAAGAAAATTCCTTCATCCTCCTTAACATCGAACTTGTTTCGATTCTCTTTGGAGTTGAAAATGAAACATCTTGAACCGAACACATGAAAGAATTTCACGTTTGGTTTTCGATTGTTCAAGATCTCGTAAGGGGTAATTGAGAACCGCTTATTCAAGTATGATCTATTCTGAGTATAACATGCAGCTGCAATTGCATCAGCCCGAAAATACAAAGGTAAGGACGCGAAGCATAACATAGTGCGAGCAACTTCACACAAGGATTGATTTCTCCTTTCAACAATGCCATTTTGCTGTGGAGTATAGGGGCTGAGAAATTGTGAGTCGTCCCCTTTTCAGCAAGAAAACCTTCAAAATCTTTGTTATTGAATTCCAGGCCATTAGCGCTCCTTATATTACGAACTACCTTTCTTAGTTGCGTTTCTATCTGTTTAATGAAGAGCTTGAGCTTTGGAGTGGCTTCAGACTTTTGCTTGAGAAAGAAAATCCATGTAAACCTTGAGAAATCGTCCACAATAACCAAAATGTATTTGTTTCACCCAATGCTTTCGATGGATGATGGACCACATACATCGATATGGACGATGGACTTCTGCCGACTCTGCTTTCCCATTTCACACGCTGTACAGAGATGTTCTTTATTGAATTTTAGAACTGGAAGACCTCGAACGTGATCACCTAAGACCAATTTGTTGATATCCTTGAAATTCAGATGAGATAGTCTTCTATGCCATAACCAGCTTTCATCAGAGTGAGCCTTTATGAGTAAGCACACTGCTGGTTTACCTCTTATTGGGTTGAGGTTGAAAGGATACATTTCCCCCTTTCACTTTGATTTCAACAGAATGTTGTTTGATCTCTTCTCGACAATTTCTGAGCCTTCACCATCGAATGATACTTTTAATCCAGTACCAACCACCAGCTGTGATATGCTGATGAGATTGTGTTGGAGTCCTTCAACATAAGCTACCTTCCTTATAGAGAACTCGCCATTAGTGATCATTCCATAGCCTTTGATAGTTCCAAAAGAATTGTTGCCGTACTTTACAATGCCAGCATCTTTGAGAGAACAAAACTCTCTTAGTTCTTCCTTCCTTCCTGTCATGTGACGCGAGCAACGACTATCGATGTACCATTCTTCGTCAAACTGCTCGTCACGTATAACCTACAAAATATTAAGCAGATTTAGGAACCCAAAGTTTCTTGGGTCCTTGTGAGCCTTTTATAGGACAGGGAATAGTAAGAGAAATATCAGCCATATATGTGTGTTTAATTAAATTTGTTTCATCTTTTCTTTTAATGGTGAAAACTTTAATTTTTGTTAATTTAGGAGGACTGGGGTTTTTGACTGAGGGACTGGAATTTGAAGAATTGAATTTAGAAGAGACTTTAGATTCCCGATTTTTCTGATTGGACTTGTATGCATGGGGACCGAAATCACTATTTCGGTTGCAATGGGATGAAGGACCGAAACTCTCCTTTCGGTTGTTATAGGACGAGGGACCGAAACCGTTCTTTCGGTTGTTAATGGCTGATGAACTGAAACTCTCCTTTCAGTTGTTTTCAGTCGAGGGACCGAAACTACCATTTCGGCTCCTATTGGTCGAAGTACGGAAACCATCCTTTCGGCTCCTATTGGTTGAAGGATTTTGGGAATTCCAAAATCGTTTTCTTTCTGAGAGATTCTTATTGTATCTCAGATTTCTTTGATGCTTTCGATCAGCCACCTGTTTTGGATTTCTGTGAATGTTGGCCTTTCGTTTCGAAGTATGGGCACAACATTCACTTTTTGCTGAAGAAGAAGTATCACCTGTGGTTTGCATTGGTTCGTCCAAAGGGGGTTTAGTTCCACTTGTGCTCGACAGATCATACTTTGTAGGCTCATTTAGTGGTTCAGGTATGTGTCTACCTTTTACTCTCCATGTGGTTTTCTGAGAAAGACCCTTTGTCTCATCTGCGTTGTCTATTGGGGCCGACCAGAAGAATTCATCACATCCTCCAGCATTGTCTTCTTTTACCATAGCTGTTAACTCTGCAGTTTGTTGTGGAGTGACTCCCAGTACAGTGTAGACTTGGTTTAGGGTAGTTTGAACCTTTTGGTATACAACAACTTTAGCTTTGAGAACTTTGGTTTTGTCGGTAAACGAACGAGCAAACTCAACAGAGTTTTCAGAAATTAGGTTCTTATGTAACTTAGGTTCGTTTTTGGCTAATTCAGAACAGTCCACCAAATCCTCTATAGAGATTTCACTCATATCATCATCCTCATTAAGTTCAGATGTATTTTCAACATCAATTTTATTTTCTGAACATAAATTGGCATTCAAAGAGTCAAATTTTTGTATAGTTTCGACTCTCAATTTCAATCTATCATTTTCGTTTAACAGATTTTTGAGCATGTCCTTGTGGTCCTTGGACTTTATGTAGGATTCAATTTTGTCCAGACCTATTTTATACGCTGGAGACACTTCATCAGAAGATACAACACTTTCACAATTGTAGGCTTCAACGTCGATTTCATCCTCCTTTAATTCAAGGAAGGGTAAAATCATACGATGTATCTTCTTCCCTATTTCACAATCAAGATGCAACTGAGTGATGTTAAAATAGAGTCTCTTAGCAATTAAACAAAACACATTTCGCTGTTTAAGAAGTTTAAGATTGTCTCTTTGCAACTAAATAGAATCATCTTTAGATCTAACTAACTCCTTTTCCTTTTGCTCGATCCACATCCTTCGTTCCTCACTCTTTGAAGAAATCATGTTGATTTGATCACTTAGGTTAGAATTTGTGACACGGGTTTGGGTGAGACTGGTACTTATGCTTGAGAATTTTGACTTTAAATTATTTAATTCCTTTTCATAATTATTAGCAGGTAATTTTAGAGAAGTAAGAATATTTTGTACCTTTTTTATCAACTCATCACATTCGTTGATCTGAGCACTAACAGGCTTGGCAGCAAAATATCTGTCCTCTCGCTCTCTTTCCTCTTGAACTCCCCCATCAGTTGTATCCTCTCATTTGGGACACACCCTCGGTCACTACAAAGCATCTCCCCATTGCATGATCTACTTTTGCCAGCATAGCCTTTCCATGAGTGGGCTTCCTGACTTCATCATCCTCAGAATTAAAGCATTCATGGTAGAGTTGTTAGCAGCAGACTTTCTTTTCTTTATTTCCTCCAATATTCTCAGGAGGCTCGCTTCTTCATCTTCTTCGTTTGTCTTTTCTTCTTTCTTTCTCAACATACAATCTTTAGCAAAATGATTTTTGCCTCCACAGTAATGGCAGTCGAATCCTGAGTCTCCTCCAACTTTAGCTTCCTTCTTTGACTCTTCAGATTTTGACCCCATCTTTGGTTCCTCCTTGATCCTTTCGGCGCTGTAACTACCCTGCCAGTTTCGGTTCTTGTTGGCTGGAAATGTCTTCTTAATGAATTTTCTGGGATTGGACACCATCATGGCGTATTCTTCGCCGGTTAGATCATAATTTGCAAGATCTAATTCCTCTTCTTCTTCAACCGAACTTTTTCCTTTGGAGACAAGAGCTAAAGAACCCATACTCGAAACCACATTCGTTTCCTTAGATAGAGCATTCTCATGGGATTTTAAAATACCCACTAGTTTTGCCAGAGAATAAGACTTGAATTGTTCCTGAGCTTTGACTGTTGACACAACAGCCATCCATTCGGGTCTGAGGCCATTCATGAAAGTAACCTTTTGTTCAATAACTTTCCTTTCAATTCCATGCTTTATCATCTTACTTAAAAGATGATTGAAGCGATCAAAAGTTTGAACAAGTTTTTCTTCTGGCTTCTGATTAAAGTCACCAAATTCAGACATCAAGAGAGTTTGGATGGAATGTTCCAAGTCTTCGTCTGTGTAATATAATTCCTTCAATGTATCCCAAATCTCTTTAGCTGTAGCACAAGAACTCACTAAACGAAACGTATCCGACTGCAGCGCAAACCTTATCATCCTTAGGGCCTTGATGTTGCATTGAAACTTCTCCTTTTCATCTTGAGGAATATCTTTGACATCAATGACAAGCTGATTGTATTCTTTATGTGTTTTAACAATCTTTGATGTGCTTGAGTGAGCGAATGGGCCTGCAGTAATAGCTTCCCAGATTAAATACTCATTTGCCTCCGATCCAATCACGTAGTCTTCAAAGTGATGCGTCCAAACTTCATAGTCTTGTGTATACAAGATTTGTATTCTTGTTGTAGACCCTATGCTGTTGGAGATATTGATCGGATTGGTTTGTGAATCATCCATGGACATTGTAAATACTTTTGATCAATAACCTGTAAAAGATCAGACTTGTAATATATCGTTAGGGTTAGATTAACAATTAATGAGATACGTCAATATAGAGAGACGACTCAATAAATATCAATCAATGCGTAATTAAAAACCCTAAGAACTTCTTCGACAGAAGAGATGTGTATGAATTACACAGTCTCCCGCTCTGATACCAATTGATGAGTTCAAAACTCTTAGATCGATTAGATCTTTCACAAGTACGATAAAAGAAATCAAACAGTTTAAGAACAATATGAGAATGAACACAGAACAGAATCAAATATGCGCTTATGATTCAAAACTGAGTCACGCATCAGCAGAGCTCGATGAAGAACTTCCGCTGTGGAGGCAAGCTAGGGTTTACAAAACTATGAAGCAAATAAACAATGAAAGCGATAACTACTAAGTCTGCATGCATGCAGCTTATATACTAAACCTTAGTACAAACTTATGCACGGTTGGACAAGCCCAATACCGGCATTCAAACTGGGCTAAGGACCAAGCCCATGACGCAATCTAATAGACTCAACAATATATATGTCAGTCTTGTTAGAATGTACGACGTGTGTGTGTGTGTGTTCCATTGTACCAGAAGTTTTCGGCTCAATAGAAACGTGTGCATTTTTTTTATCATTCTTGTTTCTGCTCTTTCTTTTTTTTCATTGATTATTGCTTGTTCTTGTGTTTGATCACTAGTTGGTTCCAAATTTGGGGACTTACACACAGCTCATTGAAAAGTATAATATCATATTTTAGTGTATAAGTAGCTGATTCACAATTTAATACATACATACATTATCGCATATTTCAAAGGAAAACAACAAAAATAAAAATAGATATATGAATCATAAAAGATGATAATTTATCTAAAATGAGAGAAGAACATGAAGATTATGAAAAATAGAACACATCATTACTCTACCACCACCACTAGCATCAACACCGCCAACTACCATAAGCTGTCATCAACCGTCTCGATCACCAACCATCGGTGCTAACACCGCCAACATCCTTCCCTCAAAAACCAGATTTGGATAAAAAAAATAGAATTCACAATTTAATTCATCATTTTAGACACTAATTTACAACTTAATTTAATATTTCAGACAATAATTCACAACTTAGTGCATCAAAAAATACACATTCACAACTTAATAACTTGCATATTCACAAATTAATACATAAAAACACATAATCATAGTTTAATACACTTCATTGACAACTCATTGACAAGTATAAAATTCAGATTTGGATAAAAAAATAGAATTCACAATTTGATACAACCTTTTAGACACTAATTCAAATGTTAATTCAATATTTTATGCACTAATTCACAAGCTAATGCATCAAAAAAATCTGAATTCTTAGTATAATATGCATTTTAACACTAGTTCACAGCTTAATACAAACTTTTAAACACGTATTCATAACTTAAAAACTTACAGATCTCTTTAAGGCATTTCATCAAACAACTTGTGTGCACATTGTTTCTAGGTATGAGGTAATTATAAATTTGAGATTGTAAAGTTCCTTAGAGTTTCCAGATATTGTTTTTCATCAAACACCTTATGTTAACATTATTTCTAGAACTTCTTTGCCTAAAGACAACCACCAATGAACATATCAAATTAGAGGAGAACATTAAAGAAATGAGGCGGTGGTAGTGGAATAGATCTGATGCATTGGTGGAACCACCGTTGACCACCATGAACTACCCCGTAAACAATAGATCTATGCCTGAAATGCACCAAACACAACCAAATGTGACCGAATATGATAAATCAACTCATATTTGGATTTAGAACTAAGAGGTTGATGGTAGTTGGTGACTTTTTCAGATGATCTGAAGAGAGGAAGCTTGTCGGAAAACAAAAGGCTTTATTAAATAGCATCTAAATGTCAGATCTGAGCAGATCTGCATATATCTGACCTAATTTATACATATCTACTATGGTTCGGTAAGCATGGAAAAAAACCACATGAGGAATAGCAGAGGAGGAGACAGTGCAACTATACTGATCTGGTCATTAAATCACTGTGAAGTACATAGCAACCACCAGATCTACACCCAAACGACATCAAACACATTAGATTTGATGCAAATCTAGTGGCGTGTCACCAAAAATCATCGTTGGAGCATATCTGAAGTAGTGTGAATGTGATGGTGGAACATATCTCCTACATGGAGGTACTGGTAGTGTTGTTTATGGAGGAGTAGAAGTAAGAAGAGTAAAAGGACGAGTCATGATAAAAAAATCACAGATCTACAAGATCTAGTACAACGACTCTTTGAAAATCGTAGATCTAGAATATCTAGTGCAATGAATGTCAAAAATTTTCAAATCTGCAAGATTTAGTGTCGCGACGATAGGAGAATCACAGATCTAGAGGTTACCAGAAAATTGAAGATATAGAGGATGCCGAAAAATTGTAGATCTGGATGTCGAAATTGATGGAGGCGATGCTAGAACAACAATGGAGGGAATCAGCGAAAGTCTTCCGGCGGTGGTGCTCTGTCAGCGACAATGGTGCTGGTGGTTATGGTATTAGAGTTTGTGTGTTCTTACAAATGGTTAGAGAGTTTGAGAGTATTTGAAAATCTAAATAATAGATATGATTGTAAAAATGAAATGGTTGTTTGTTTTGATAATGTTAATGTTAGAATGACAATAATACCCTTAATGAAGATGGTTCTTAAAAGGCTCTTAATTATTTTTGTTCTCATTTTATCTTTTATATATATATATATATATATATATATATATATATATATATATATATATATATATATATATATATATATAAAAGATCAAATGAGAACAAAAATAATTAAGAGCCTTTTAAGAACCATCTTCATTAAGGGTATTATTGTCATTCTCTCTCTCTCTCTCTCTCTATATATATATATATATATATATATATATATATATATATATATATATATATATATATATATATATATATATAGAGAGAGAGAGAGAGAGAGAGAGAGAGAGAGAGATTTAAATGTTTCTCACATCTATTGTGTGATAGAAGCCACCAATAAGAAGTTAATAAAAATTATATGTATATTAAATCATCTCCATAATTATAATTCATTTTTATGGAAACTAATTAAATTCGTCATTAACGTCAACAATAATATTCTTTCAGAATGAATTCGTATTTAAAAGAATGAAAGTATATTCTAGTAGAACATGAGTATATTCTAGTAGAAGATACTCTCGTTCTTCATATTTCATACAACTTATTGTATTTTAAGTGTGTGAGTCTGAAACAAAAAACGAACCCATACATAGAAACCAAAGTATGAATCCATTCTGAAATGTTATTGCTGACATTAATGATGAATTTTATTAGTTTCCATAAACGAGAATTATAATTATGGATATCAATTAATATACATATAATTACGGAAATCATTTAATATACATATAATTACGGAAATCATTTAATATCATTTAATATCTACTTGAGAATAATATCTATCTTTATTTAGAAAAATCTACACGCAGTTGCGTGCACATAAAAGATACATGACGCACATCGACAACCCATGAGATTATGACAGGTGTCACCACTAGATGAATGCCACGTCACCACCCCCAACAGGATGCGTAGTACGCCCCGATAGGTTGCATGGCACGCATTGCTTTTTCGGGTTCTAAATACTCGCCTCCGTATAAGCTTTCATCATCACACCCCTACGACATTTCTCTCTCAATATTCTTCAGCTTATAGCCATTTTACCGTAGTTTCTAGTATACCGGCAAAGGCTTGCAACCCCTGAGTGCCCGACAAGTAGTAGCCATCGAGTAAGAACTCTGCCAGTACAATTTCTAGACTTTTGTCGAGGGACTCTCTATAAGTTAAATTACACTCTATTCTAGTTTAGTGTAACCTATATTTAACATTCGTAGGCATTGTTATGAATTTATAGATAAGATTTGTCAATAGTTCCAACGCCATATTACTGATTAATCTACTTATAGGGATGATGTCGAGGCTGGATTTAGTGAGGAAGATAAATGTGTAATTTATAAAAATCATGGAAGTAAATCAATTTAGAATTTAAATTATAAGAACATTGGACAACTATAATGTATTATATGATACAAAACGACGTAATATGGTGAGTTTGGATATCTAAGTTTATATACCCTTAAGGGTATATTCACTTTTCCCATATATATATATATATATATATATATATATATATATATATATATATATATATATATATATATATATATATATATATATATATATATATATATATATATATATAGGGTTAGGTTCATTTGAGACCACTTATATTTTGTGAGACCGTGAGACGCATTTGTTTATTTTTTTTTATTTTTTTTTATTTTTTTTAGTTAATTCATGTTCCGAAAATAATATTTAAAAAAAGAATTTTTTGATTTTTCCATTTATTTTGCATTTTAAAATTATTTTTAGATTATGTACAGTGTAATATTCTATTTAGAATATTTCACGTATTTTTCAAAAAAAATAGAATTTTTTTTTTATTTTTTTTATTTATTTTTTATTTTTTTTAGTTAATTCAAGTTCCGAAAATAATATTTAAAAAAAGAATTTTTAGATTTTTCAATTTATTTTGCATTTTAAAATTATTTTTTAGAATATGTCAGTGAAATATTCTATTTAGAATATTTCACATATTTTTCAAAAAAAAAAACGGATTTTTTTATTTATTTATTTTTATTTTTTTTATATTTTTTTAATATTTTTTTTAGTTAATTCAAGTTCCGAAAATAACATTTAAAATTTTTTTTTTTGGATTTTTCCATTTATTTTGCATTTTAAAATTATTTTTAGATTTGGTCTCACGGTCTCACAAAATTAGAATGGTCTCAAATGAACCTGAACCTATATATATATATATATATATATATATATATATATATATATATATATATATATATATATATATATATATATATATATATATATATATATATATATATATATATATATATATATATATATATAACACAGGCTAGTTTATATAAGATGCATCTTTTTTTTTGAAAATCTGGTTGACCCAACGATGAAATCGCTTTACTTTGTCATCATCGTTATATATCATACCAACCGAAAAAAACTGAATTTTAAGACATTGATGTAAAGATATTTGATTTCACACTCTAATATTAGTCAAAAATATAGTATCAACCAACTAAGAAACCAATATAAAGCTTGAAATTATAAATCAATCCACAACCAAAATAAAAATTGTTAGACTTGTACATTAGACGCATATTAACCGAATTATACTAAAAAAATCACTTCGTTTTTTATTTTAATTTTTTTTAAGTTATATATTTTTTTTTGGAAAAGAAAATTGAATATAAAATTGTTAATGAGGTTTCCTTATATATATATATATATATATATATATATATATATATATATATATATATATATATATATATATATATATATATATATATATATATATATACTTTTGGAAAAATAAATTGATAAATTTATCAAAATTGATATATTTTGGTATTCTATAAGTAAATATTCATATCGAAGTTATAACAGTATCAATTTTTTATAAGAAAAATTCACATGTGAATGCATATTGTACTAGATTATTCCGATAATTCTTGATCCTTTACATGTGAATTTAAGTAATTTATTTATGATTAACCATATATTTCTTTGTGTATGGTCAAAATGTTGAAATCTACAAAATTCATTTAAGCATTGCGTACAAAAATCGTTAAAATATATCGATTTGTTAGCCCATTTTCACACTGTGATTAAACAAATGAATTAATAATATCTATGTGAATGCTCGCGAAAATAGATATATAAAATTTGGATGTGAATTCAAACAAAAATTTACGTTCTTATGTGAATCTAACGAAATTAGATGTGAATCTACGTAATTTCACATGATTTTTTTTTTTTGACAATTTTAACATTTTTATCCCGCACAAATAAATTTATTGATAATCATAGATGAATTAATTAAAATTCATATTTAAATGATCAATAATTGCATGATAAATCAAATATAATAATCATTCACATTTAATTTTTTATAAAATTTCGACCCAAATCCGATTCATATGAAAATCTGATATAATTTATTTTAAGTCAACATAAATCACAATTTAAAGGGTACTAGAAACTATGGCCTTCAATGTAATTATTAACATTTTTTTGATAAAAACAAACCCTAACATAAAATTATAAAAAAAAAAAAAACGAATCCCCTTTTTAAAAGAATATATATATATATATATATATATATATATATATATATATATATATATATATATATATATATATATATATATATATATATATATATATATATATATATATATATATATATATATATGAAACCTCCTCATATATAATTTTAAATTTTATAAAGCTGCCATTCTATAAGGTACAAAATTTTAAAAATTATGCCTTTTAAGAAGTGAATGGAAAATATGTTGCTATTTCATCTTAATTAAAATGTTATAATAATATGATTATTTTTGGTATGATTTAAATTATTTTTGATATGGTTTTGACAGTTATTATATTGATTTTTTAATTTTTGAGTATATTTGTTAATGTATGCTATTAATTTGATTAATTTTGGAATGGTTATTAATATCTAAAAATACATGAAACCGAAAGGTTCTTCAATTTATTTATTGATTATAACATCTTAAGTTCATTTTCCCTGTTACATCAATATATTAAACAAAAATGATGTTGACAGCCTAAAGAGTGAACATTATGTTACTGCAACTCAGTTTTTACTTTTTTCATGAATCTCTCCACAAAATATCTTATATGCACAAGATAAGATAACATAGATCGAAGTCATTATATATTAGTTTTTCTTTCTGGAAAGATCGATCTACTTGTCTATGGACGTGGTTATATTTGTTTAAAGTTATATAATGTTAAAATATATGAAACCATGTTTCGATTTATCGCAGTTATTCTAACACTACAAGAAAGGTTAGCATTAGCGGCGACGTCTTTAGCGGCTACACCAGTCAATAGTGTCGATGCATTACCGGCGACGTATTAATGACGAAACATTATCGGCGACGCATTTGCAGCGACATGTCGCCGTTAAAGATATTAGCGGCGACTACCCTTATCTTTAGCGGCGACAGACGTCGCCGCTATTGCCAAATCTTCTTGTAGTGTAATGAGGTACTTTCAACTTAAAAAGAGCTAGTTTTAATATTTGGAAGCATTTAGAGTTGGTAAACCATAATTTGTTTTTTTGCCAGTTTTATCTAGGTCGTGTATATAGAACAACCTATGAGGATATTATTCTACGTTCGAATACTACTGCATTATTTTATATATATATATATATATATATATATATATATATATATATATATATATATATATATATATATATATATTTTGTTTGATATCAATATTTTATTTTTAATTCCAACTTTTTAACAAAATTAAAAACAACAAAAAGAAATTGACGCATTCTATTAAATCTGTTGTATTTTTATGGTTACTCATTTATAAAAATATAACTATTGGTCATAAAGTATATTTATTAAAAAAAGTCATTCAAAATTTATTTTGATTTAGTAGCATGATATGATTAAAAATGAAAAAAAAAAAACTTATTTAAATTGGTTCAGAACCATAAGAAATGAAAACCGAATTTGAACAAAAATAACAACCGAAAACCTGAACGGTTATTTCGGTATGCGACAGGTTTTGAATAAGGTATATTACCAGTTCCGGTTCGAATAGTAACCGGGATGAACCGAAATATCAAACAAATAAATGATCGAGTCCAGTGTAGAGACTTTGAGTTCGTTCTGCATGTGATGAGAAATTTATTTATTATTACTATTATTTTTACCATTTTTAATGTGTGTGTTGTACTATATGTCAATACTTACAAGTCAAAGGGAAAAAAGTCTTTTCGCATTCTCAGTTCCGATTTTGTAGAACCGATTAAGGTCATAAGCGGTACAACTGGACCTGATAGAACTAACAACCGATTAAGCATAAGTTATATATTCGGGAACCAAACCAGATATACTTAATCGTTCATAACTGGTTCCGGTCATTTTTCGGTCTAAACACTCATCCCTAAACCTATATGTATTTTAATACTAAAAATGTATTATTCGATGCATCACGTGTTACTTACAAGCTCAATGCTTTCTAATGGAACTTAATAGCCGGAAAAAAACTGTTCGCACGACTGAAAAATAATTTTTGGAAAGAAACTAAGCGTCGGAAAACTCTATTTACACCAACGCTTAACACAGGTAAACGGCTAGTGTGTGTATATATACACACACACACATATGGGAAGGCTTACTTGAGATTTCAAAAAAATAAATATATTGATTTTTTTATTCATATATAATTACTCATAACATATTACATATAATATGGTTTAATAAAAATAGAATAGTCATATTTATATATAAATCATATTAATTTTTCTTTCCGTTTGTGTGTGTAAATCATACATAATAAGCTTTCAATGTCATAACTAACTTGGTATAAACTTGGGTTGCCTTTAAGAACTAAAATGGTTGGAATATATATATATATATATATATATATATATATATATATATATATATATATATATATATATATATATATATATATATATATATATAGTGTTATTGTATGCATAAATATGAGCCAATCATTTTACTTATTTTAAAAAAGTGATTAATACATATTATTGAATTAAAAATAATCGAAAAATACCATCTAATTTAACTAGAAGGGTATTTTAGTCAATTAATATAGATTTAATAAAGGAAATTTGCATATTTTAAGGGATCATAGATTCTATTAATTTTAAAAATCCGATTTTACGAATTATAAGGTTTTTAATTCGGACATTCTGACAGAATATGTTTGAGTATGTTCAAAAAAAATATTCTAGAACCATAAAATAGTAAAAATATTCTTGCACATATTTCTTGTAGAATAATAAATTCTCAAATCAGCAATTAAAGAATTAAAAAAAAAATTATATTAATTCTTATAGAATACATGTAACAATTGCTAAGAATTATATTTGTTGTTAAAGAATAACACTAAAAAACTGTCAAATCAGGAAAAAAAACATCAAAATCTAACAAATACGCTAATTTATTCTAAAAGAATAGTGTTGCTAAGAGGCGTCGTTCAAATTTCGTGGTCCGTTCTTCAAGCATCAGCTTTTGTGGAAAAAAAATCCAATGAATAAATTAGTGAGAAAATATCCATACTCCTATCCAGCATGAATGGAATTCCTGATTCCATTCTGATAGAATTGAAATTCATTTACCAATAATTATATTAATTTGGGGCATTCTAATAGAATATGTTCATGATTATTATATGGACTAACTATAAAATACATATGGACTATCAATCATTTATGTCAATGATAACCTCCCATCTTTATCTGTATCCGCCTGCAAAAACAACAAACTCCAATTTCACATTTGCATTCTCATGAAATTTATCAAACTCATGTAGTCTAGGGTGTTTATTTCAACTAACTGTAACACAAAGCTTCAAAATTATAAGTAAATTTCAAATAGGCCCTAATGGCTAAATGTATATTGATTGCATCACACACACCAGGAGCACACACAGACACATAAAAGAGAAAGGAGACACATGGTTCCTTCCTTTTCCAATCTCGATTCTTTCATCTATTTTAATCCTGTTTTTAGAAAATAATTTGATGGTGTTGTTGAACGTTTTCTTTCTCTTTATACTATATTATTGTGTTTAATATGATGGAGTAATAACTTTTCTGATTTGGTTGATTTGGGAAAGATGTTGATTCTAATGTTGTTGATTTTGTTCAAACCAAATTTCATATTCAAATGGCTTTTCATTTTCATAATATGAATTGGATAGGTAATTATTGTGTTGATTTGCTATCACTTGATCATTGATAGATGAGATTTAACATTAAATTGCTTTATTCAATTTCAAATATGAAAAATCCCCTCACTATGCAGACAATGAAGCTGCCAATCAACATGATTATATCTACCAGATTACTACAATTTCAAGGCCAAACCTATTAAAAAAAAACATCAAAATTAAACATGCTTACTTACCTGTGATATAATATAATATGCCTGCTGTTTGGCATAGTAACACTCTGAAGGATGAAGCTTCCTAATGATAGGTAGCAGTTCCACATCAGACAAGTATCTACAACATCAAAAGACAAAACTCGCCCACATTAAAAATTTAAAACTAGTTGTATCCTTAAAGATATTAGCAACTCACAAATCATTAAAAAAAAAGTTTATAATAGATATACAGTTATAGATTTACCCATCACTATCTTTGTCAAGCTGAGTAAAAAAGGTCTTTGCTGGGGACTCCAATGAATTGGGGTGAAAGAGAAGTTGGAGCGGAGCTTTAGTCAACGGTGGCGACGATGGTTGTTTTGGTGATTGGATTTATTGGGGGAATGCGATATGAGAAGGAGGAGGAGCAAAGCTACCGTGATGTAGATGATGACCAAAAGTTTACCCATCTCATGGGCGGCGGCCTTGTCGGTGGCGATGCGTGGCGTGAGAGAGATTCTCAACCAATCACGCCAGACTGGAGATCTCGATCTCTCTAAATATTTTTCGGATTTGGCAGTTGGAGACGAGGCAGACGATTTAAGAGAAGAGGGAAGAGGCGGACTAGAAATTGGGTTTTAAAACTGATATCCCTAATTAAAGGGATATTAATTGATTTATATATTACCATAATTAATTAAATATAAAATTACATATTTACCCTTTTGAAATGATTGGCCTATATCTACTCATACAATAACACAATAATTAGTTTAAACAAATGAACGTAGCTCTCTCTCTCTCTCTCTCTCTCTCTCTCTATATATATATATATATATATATATATATATATATATATATATATATATATATATATATATATATATATATATATATATATATATATATATATATATATATATATATATATACACACACATACGGGAAGACTTACTTGAGATTTCAAAAAAATAAAAATCTTGATTTTTTTTATTCATATATAATTACTCGTAACATATTACATATAATATGGTTTAATAAAAATAGAATAGTCAAATTCATATATAAATCATATATAATTTTTCTTTCCGTTTGTGTGTGTAAATCATACATACATCCACTCCTACTATTGAAAATAAGCTTCCAATATATTGGTATAAACTTGGGTTGACTTCAAGAAATAAAATAGTTGATATATATATATATATATATATATATATATATATATATATATATATATATATATATATATATATATATATATATATATATATATATATATCAATCAGGTTCTTTTGCGAACCTATATTTTACGGCAAATTCCTTTAATGTTTTCGTGTGAATTTTTTTTATTTAAGAAGAGGGACGTAAGACAATAATTTGATCATATAGAAGTGCATTACAAAAAAAATAGTAGAGCACGAAAAATATGCACATATGAAAGTTATTTTTGACAAACATACGCACTTCCGACGTTTGTGCATAGATGCACTTTTAATGTGTGCACATATTTTTCTAGATTTTTTTGTGAATGCACTTTTATATGACCGGATTAGTGCCTTAAGTCACTTTTTTAAAAAAAATTACACGAAAACTTTGATGTGAATTATGAGCATTTGATTTGGCATGCGGAATTATATAACAGTAAAAACATGGTGATTTGGGTGCCAAAAGGTGTATTCGCTCATAGTAAATGAGTAAAAAAAAGGTACTAGATCTAGAACTTCATAAATACCTCACTCACTAATCACTATGAACTACATCTCTCAAGTATACATCTACAAGTGGTATGAAACTCACCTTATATGGAGGTGTTTACATGTCTCTTTCTCTTTCTCTTTCTCTCTCTCTCTCTCTCACTCTCTCTCTTTCTCTACAAACACACACACACACACAAACACACACACACACACACACACACATATATATATATATATATATATATATATATATATGGGAAAAGTGAATATATCCTTAAGGGTATATAAGCTTAGGTACCCAAACTCACGATATTCATTATAATGTTCTTAAACTTCAACCCCTAACTTGATTTACTTTCAATATTTTTGAAATTTCACTATAATCTTTGTCTTACATCACATCTTTTTTTCAAACACCGACTAGGCTTTATATATTATAGTTGAAAATGAAAATTATATAAGAGGAAGTTAAATATGTAATTTATAACCATGAAAGTAAATCAAGTTAAAAGTTAAATTATAAGAACACTGGACAACTAAAATGTATTATATGATACAAAACGACGTAGTATGGTGAGTTTGGGTACCTAAGCTTATATACCCTTAAGGGTATATTCACTTTTCCCTATATATATATATATATATATATATATATATATATATATATATATATATATCATGTCACAACGCTACTTTACCATATGCAAGTGGGTCTAGATGAGTCAAACCATAACAAAGTCATACATGGATTACTTTGCATCCAAACATTCTCCTCCTCAAAGTTAGGAATGGATGACCCGCTTCAAATCTTCCAAAATCGAGAAACTTCATGAACCAAGCCTCAAGCGTGAAACATGTAGAGATGAACTACAAATCTTTAATTCTTCAATGATTTTGCCAATTTGGGTTCTAGAGTGTGAGATAAAATCTCCAAAAAAAATTACCCAAAATTTGAGCATAAAAGCCCACCCCAAAATCTTCAATGAATCTAAACCCATCATGAACCAGGAAAACCCAAATCTCTTCCGAATCTCGAATCGAATCAATTCATAAACTTCAAATGCTTGAGGGCACATCAGTCTTCAAGTATGTGTAATATGAAAAACGCAACTTTTGAATTTCCATATCTAAATCTCTCCCCATTTTTATAATCGAAAAATGATTATAAAACCAAAAAGTAATGAGAAAGCGCTCGAATTCGGATTTTTTCTATCCAAAACTCATCCTTAACACATGGCATAAAAATTTTGCTTAAATCCGGAAAATCCAAAAATCTTCAATTTTTTAATTCGTTCATGGACCGCCTTTGACAAAATTTCACAAATTTGGGTAGAAATTATCAATTTTGAAATTTTGCAGTGACCCGATGCGCCCAAAACAACCTAATATGTGAAACACTATCACAATTGCGAAACTGGGCATAAAGTGTTAATTCACATTAACTCTAGGGGTCTGTTTCGAAAAATAATCCCATTTCTTAGAACTTTCAGCCCAGTGTCGAAGTTGCATAAATTCTAACAATATTTCAAAACATTAGGGATTCGTAATGAAAAGTCTACATTTAACACAAACTTTTATCCCCATTTCGAATGTGGACCTTTTCTATCACTTATTTGAAAGTTAAAGGATTCGAATTGACATGTTTTGTTTCTTATTCATCTCACTTCAAAACCAAATACGATCCGTGACTATGTCGATACCCAATCCATCCTCACAACCACGCTTTCGAAACCAATCCTTTTTCAATTAATCCACCCATTTCCAAAACAACAAACCATGACCCTATTTCGAAACCTCGATGCTCAGCCTTTGAAAGCCAACGTGCTACCATCGACATCAAGACTTTGAGACTCCAAAATCAAATTCCAAAACACACAACCTTCACCTTTAGTTTGTTTGATTCTTGACTCTAATAACCCATTCGCTAACGAAATTTATCAACCCAAGCTTTCTA